>NW_026571153.1:4006363-4176964 GCF_026225935.1 Boleophthalmus pectinirostris | reverse complement strand
ACAACTACTACTACAACTACTACTACTACTACTAACTACTACTAGTACAACTAACTACTACAAACTACTACAACTACTACAACAAGTACTACTACTACAACTACTACTACTACACTACAACTACAACTACTACAACTACTACAACTACTACTACAACTACTACAACTACTACAACTACTGACACACTATACAACTACTAAGTACTACAACTATACAAACTACAACTACTACTACTACAACTACTACACACTATACAACTACTACAACATAACTACAACTACACAAGTACAAGTACAATACTACTACAACTACAACTAAGCTACTACTACCTACTACTAACTACTACACTACTACAACTATAAGTACAAACTACTACAACTACTACTACTACTACTACTACTACCAGGATTGAACCAGGACCAGTTTGCCCTGAACTTTCTTTTTTATCGTCTCTAATTGAAACCACAGCCTCTTGTCAATAACAGGTTTTAAAAAGTGCACAAAATGTAGAAAAATTAAACTAAAACTAAAAATGTCAAGTGTGAGCGCTGTGGAAAAAAGTTTGAATTCAAATAGTTTGGATTTTTTTTCCCAGGCAGTAGATAAACACATGAGACTTTTCTAGTTCTTCACCAAAAAAGCAGAACGTCGTCGTCCAGCTGTGAACATGAGACCTGCTCTGTTCTGTTCCGTCTGAGCTCGAACAATGGGACAGTGTGCTGCTCAAACGTCCCACACACACAGAGGGCTTTGAACACATCACGCGCTGCGGTCGCCCTGACATCCATCACCGCCCCGTCTCCGCGCGCCGCCCTTCATCCGCCGCTCGCACTCGTCTAATCGACTCCGATACGCACACGTTAAATACTCAAAAGACTCGATTTTTCAGTAACGAGTAACTTTATGTGTTTTGTTTTCTCAGGTGATTTGTTTTTGTTTTCAAATCATTAACGCCGTAAAAAGTACAAAGTGTCCTAAAATATTTGACATTATTCCGCAGGTCAATAATTTAGTAGATTTTTGTTGAAATAAACTCAAATTTTTACAGAATGTAAAACGTATTATTAAAAAAAAAAAAATTAAGTAATTAACATTTAAAAAAAAAACAGAGACAAAAATAGTCCTGGTTTAGACCTGGTTTAGTCTGTTTTAGTCCTGGTTTAGTCCTGGTTTAGTCCTGGTTTAGTCCTGGTTTTAGTCCTAGTGTTTAGGTTTCCTGGTTTAGACCTGGTTTAAGACCTGTTTTAGGTCCTGGTTTTAGTCCTGGTTTTAGACCTGGTTTAGATTAATGTTTTACTCCTGGTTTAGACCTGGTTTAAGTCCTGGTTTAGTCCTGGTTTAGAAGTCCTCCTGGTTTTAGTCCCTGGTTTAGCCCTGGTTTAGTCCTGTTTTTCCTGGTTTAGTTTCCTGGTTTTATGTCCTGGTTTTAGTCCTGGTTTAGACCTGGTTTAGTCCTGGTTTAGTCTGGTTTAGTCCTGGTTTAGTCCTGGTTTAACCTGGTTTTAGTCCTGGTTTTAGTCCTGGTTTTAGACTGGTTTAAGTCCTGGTTTAGACCTGGTTTAGTCCTGGTTTAGTTTCCTGTTTAGACCTGGTTTTAGACTGGTTTAGACCTGGTTTAGGTTTAGTCCTGTTTGTCCTGGTTTAGACTGCTTTAGTCCTGGTTTTAGACCTGGTTTGTCCTGTTTTTACCTGGTTTAGTCCTGGTTTAGTCTGGTTTAACCTGGTTTTAGAGTTTGGGTTTAGTCCTGGTTTAGACTGGTTTAGTCCTGGTTTAGACCTGGTTTTAGACCGTATCTGTCCTCATCAGACGTCGCTGCCTGGAGAAGGTGGAGGCCTTGATGACCTCGGCCATCCTGGTTTTAGTCCTGGTTTGACTGGTTTAGCCTGGTTTAGACCTGGTTTAGACCTGGTTAGACCTGGTTAGACTGTTTAGACCCGTAGTCCTCACCTACGTGCTGCCTTGAGAGGTGAGGCTTGATGATCGGGGCATCCTGGTTTAGTCTGGTTTACCTGGTTTAGTCCTGGTTTAGACCTGGTTAGTCTGGTTTAGTCCTGGTGGTTTAGTCCTGGTTTAGACCTGGTTTTAGTTTTAGTCCTGGTTTAGACTGGTTTAGTTTTGCTTTAGTCTTTTAGTCCTGGTTTAGTCTGTTTTAGTCCTGTTTAGTCCTGGTTTACTGGTTTAGTCCTGGTTTCCGGTTTGTTCCTGGTTAGTCCTGGTTTAGTTTAGTAGACCTGGTTTAGACCTGGTTTAGACCTGGTTTAGACCTGGTTTTAGATCTGGTTTAGTCCTGGTTTAGACCTGGTTTACCTGGTTTAGACCTGGTTTTAGTCCTAGGTTTTAGACCTTGGTTTAGAGTCCTGGTTTAGACCTGGTTTAGTAGACCTGGTTTAGACCTAGGTTAGTTGGTTTTGTTGGTTTAGACCTGGTTTAGTCCTGGTTTAGTCCTGGTTTGTCCTGGTTTAGTCCGGTTTAGACCTGGTATAGTCCTAGTCCTTTTAGCCTGGTTTTAGACCTGGTTTAGACCTGTTTAGTCCTGGTTTAGTCCTGGTTAGACCTGGTTTAGGTCCCTGTTTTAGTCCTAGTTTTAGACCTGGTTTTAGAGGACCTGGTTTTAGTCTGGTTTAACTCTGGTTTTTAGATTTTCTGGTTTTTAGATCTGGTTTAGCTGGTTTTAGACCTGGTTTTACCTGGTTTAGACTTAGTCCTGGTTTTAGTCCTGTTTTAGAGCCTGGTTTAGACCTGGTTTAGTCCTGGTTTAGACCTGGTTTTCGACCTGGTTTAGTTGGTTTAGACCTGGTTTATCCTGGTTTAGTCCTGGTTTAGTCCTGTTTAGACGCTGGTTTCCGCTGGTTTAGACCTGGTTTTAGTCCTGGTTTTAGTTTAGACCTGGTTTTAGTCTGGTTTAGTCTGGTTTGTAACCTGGTTTTATCCTGGTTTCCTGGTTTAGTCCTGGTTTAGTTCCTGGTTTTAGACCTGGTTTCTGGTTTTTTGGTTTTTTAGTCCTGGTTTAGACCTGGTTTAGACCTGGTTTTAGAACCTGGTTCTGGTTTAGTCCTGGTTTAGACTGGTTTTAGTCCTGGTTTATCCCTGGTTTAGACCTGGTTTTAGACCTGGTTTAAGACCTGGTTTAGTCCTGGTTTAAGTCCTGGTTTAGTTCCTGTTTAGTCCTGGTTTAGACCTGGTTTTAGACCTGGTTTTAGACTGGTTAGCGTTTCTGGCTTATCCTGTTTAGACCTTTATAGACCGTATCTGTCCTCACTCCAACGTCGCTGCCCTGGGAAACGGTGGAGGCCTTGGACTCAGGGGCATCCCAACTGCGGTGACCTGGTTTCCTAGTTTAGACCTGGTTTAGACCTGGTTTACCTGTTTTAGACCGTATCTGTCCTCAAGTGGACGCGCGACCTCGAGCGGTGGATTCCTGATGTCGTGGGGGACGCTGGTTAGACCTGTGTTAGACCTGTTTAAGACCTGGTTTAGACCTGGTTTAGACCGTATGTCCTCCCCCAGACGTCGCTGCCCTGGAGAACGCCTCGGGGCCATCCTCTTAGTCCTGGTTTGACCTGGTTTAGTCCTGGTTAGACCTGGTTTAGTCCTGGTTAGACTGGTTTTAGACCTGGTTAGACCTGGTTAGACCTGTTTTAGAGCCGTATCTTCCTCACCTCAGACGTCGCTGCCCTTGGAGAGGTGAGGCCTTGATGACCTCGGGGCATCCTGGTAGACCTGGTTAGCCTGGTTAAGACCTGGTTTTAGACCTGGTCTTAAGACCGTATCTGTTCACCTGCAGACGTCGCCCTCAAAGGTGGAGCCTTGATGATAGCCATCCAGGTATTATGAGTCCTGGTTTAGTCCTGGTTTTTAGAGCTGGTTTAGACCTGGTTTAGACCGTATCTGTCCTCACCTCCAGACGTCGCTGCCCTTGGAGAAGGTGAGGCCTTGGACTCGGGGGGCCATCCGGTTTAGCTCTCGTTATCTGGTTAGTCCTGGTTTAGTCCTGCTTTAGACCCCTGGTTTAGACCGTATCTGTCTCACTCCGACGTCGCTGCCCTTGGAGAAGGTGAGGCCTTGATGACCTCGGGGGCCGTCCGTGTGTTTAGTCCTGGTTTAGTCCTGGTTTAGACCTGGTTTAGACCTGGAAGACCTAGTTTAGCGTGGTTTTCGACCGTATCTGTCCTCACCTCCAGACGCGTTGCCCCTTGCGAAGGTCGATGATCCTCGGGGGCCATCCAGGTTTCCTGGTTTAGTCTCGGGTTTAGTCTCGTTAGACCTGTTTAGTCCTCGTTTAGACCTGTTTTAGACCTGGTTTTAGACCGTACTGTCCTCACCTCCAGACGCGCTTGCCCTGGAGAAGGTGGAGGCCTTGATGACCTCGGGGCCATCCTGATTTAGACCTGGTTTAGGTCCTGGTTAGTCCTGGTTTTAGACCTGGTTTAGTCCTGGTTTAGACCTGGTTTAGACTGTTTAGTCCTGGTTTAACTCGTTTTGGAACCGTATCTCTCCTCTCCTCGCGATGTCGCTGCCTACTTGAGAAGTGGGGCCTTGATAGTCTGGTTTAATCCTGGTTTAGTCCGTTGGTTTTAGACCTGGTTTTTAGACCTGGTTTAGACCTGGTTTAGACCTGGTTTTAGTCTTGCTTCCTCCCTGCAGACGTCCGGTTGGAGAAGGTGGAGGCCTTGATGACCTCGGGGGCCATCCAGGCGTAGGTCCCGGCTGTGCTCATCTTGGTGGTTTTGTGCCATTCGCGGGCGAGGCCGAAGTCGGTGATTTTCAGTGTCAGACCCTCCATACATTCGTTCTCGATGGGCTGAGCGAGCAGGACTGAGGGGAAACAAAGAAGAACAAAGAAAATAATTATTATCAGACGTCAAAAATATACTCAAATACAAATACTGGTACTTCAGAGTAGTATTACTTAAGTAGAAGTACAATGTAAAGGTAGAATGGTGTAGTGGGGATTTTTTAAGTGGGGTACAAGACTGAACCAGGAACTGAAGGACTGAACAGACTGAACCAGACTGAACCAGGAAACCAGGTCTAACAGGATAACAAGGTTCTAATCCAGGTCTAAATCGGACTAACCAGGACTAAACCAGGTCTAAACCAGGTCTAAACAGACAGAACCAGGTCTAATCCAGGACTTACAAGTCTAATCCAGGTCTAAATCAGGACTAAACAGGTCTAAACCAGGTCTACCAGGACTGAACCAGGCTAACAGTCAACCAGGACTAAAAGGTCTAATCCAGTCTAATCCAGGTCTAAATCAGGACTAAAGCGGTCTAACAGGTCTACCAGTCTGAACCAGGACTAAACAGGTCTAAACCGAACTAATCAAGCGCTAAACCAGGTCTAAACCAGAACTGAACCAGGACTAACCAGGTCTAAACCGGGACTAAACCAGGACTGAACCAGGTCTAAACCAGGCTGAACCAGGAAGACAAACCAGGACTGAACCAGGACAAAACCAGGTCTAACCAGGACTGACCGGGACTAAAAAGGGGTTAAACCGGGACTGAACCACGACTGTACCAGGACTAAACCAGAACTGACCAAACTAAAACCAGGACTGGACCAGGTCTAAACCATGACTAATCAAGCGCTAAACCAGGACTAAACCAGGACTGAACCAGGATTAAAATAGGTCTAAACAAGCTCATAAACAAGGCTCAAACCAGGATTAAACCAGAACTGAACCAGACTAACCAGGTCTAAACAAGGCTAACCTTGACTAATGAGGATGAACAGGGACTGAACCAGGACTAACCAGTCTAAATAGGTCTAAACCAGAACTGAACCAGGTCAAACCGGGACGGAAACAGGGACTGACCAGAACTGAACCAGACTAAATGGGATAACAGATCTAAACCAGGTCTAACCAGAACTGAACCCAGACTAAATCAGACTAAACAGGACTAAACAAGGACTAAACAAGGACTAAACCAGGACAAACAAGACAAAAAGACAAACAAGACTATACCAGGACTAAACCAGGTCTGAGCCAGAATTAAACCAGGACTGAACAAGAACTAAACCAGGACTGAATCAGGATCAAACCTGGGATTGAACAGGAAGTGAACAGAACATTTGGTATTATTTAATAATAATATAATTAACATCAGTCCGTGATTCTGAGATATTTTTTTAAGCCTATTTTTTGACGCTCCAACACTGCGATTTCACGATATTTCGATTATGGTTACATCCCTAAAACGTTAAAGCTACACTGTGTAACTTTTTCCTCTACAATCTCAAATCCAGTGGAATTTTTGTGTCTCTTTAGTTTTATTGTGAAACTCCGACATGAGTTCGAGCCCTGACTGTCGAATGACCAACGCGTGTCGAAGGTTTCACAAGAACGAGCATGTGAAGAACTGTTTTTTTGACCCTTGAAATGTAAAAATAACAAAAACAAAAGAGGAAGTGAGAGAAAACACGCGTGCTCTCGTCCAAACAAACTCAATTATGACGAAACAGAATCAACGCGGCACGGGACAGTCTCCAGTTTATCCCAAGAATTATCGATTCAGACGTACGCTGGTGGTACTGCTTACACTTACTCAAGTACTTTTACTCGAGTAAGAGTTTTGTTTGCCGCTGTGAGTGACAAAAGCCGAAATGAATATTACGAAATGATTTGAACGTTTGTTTTTCTTGCACCGCTTCTTCAGATACGATTTAGTTTTTCACATTTTTGAGTGTTTTCTCTCTAATTTAATGTCTCTTTTTAATTTTATGAGGATTATTTATGTTTTGATTTGTTTGTATTGTGATTTTAATATACTTCTTCATTTATTTATTTTATATAGCGAGAAAATACCAACTATTTTGTAATCATAAAACAATGTTTGTATTTTCTATTCAACATGAGGTTGTGTAAATTCATGATCAAGACGTTTTTTGAACGAATAAACTTTCATTTTTATTTTCTTAAGGTGACCCAGTGTGTACAAAGATACAACTACTACTACCTACTAACTACTATACAACTACTTACTACTAACTACTACAATGCTGCACTGCTGCACAACTACTACAAACAACTACTAACAACTACAACTACCTACTACTACAACGACAAACAAACTAACAACAACTACTACTAACAAATACAACAACTACTACAACTACTACAACAATACTACAACTACTACAACAACTACTACAACTACAACACTCTACAACTACTACTACCTACAACTACTACAACTACACTACCGCACTAACAAAACTAACTACAATACTACAACCTACAAACTACAACCTAACTACAACAACTAACAAAACTACTCTACAAACTACTACAACTACTATACAACTACAACTACTACAACCAACTATACCTACTACTACTACATACTACACTACACACGACCAACTACACGACTCAACTACAACTACTACTAACTACTCAACTATCACTACTACTACTAAACACACTTACTACTACACACACACTACCACTACTACTACTACTACTACTTACCTCTATACCACTACTACTACTACCCTACTACTACCTATTACTACTACTATACCACTACAATTACAACTACTATTTCTACTACAACTATTACAACTATAACTACTACAACAAGTACAATAATAACAACTACAACTACAATTACTCTACAGAATTAAAACTAAAAGGTAACATTTGCAAACTACAGCTTTGTGACATCACAACGTGGAACAGAGCATTTTCAGCTTTGGAGATGTAGATCAAACATGTGTGAATGAAACAAACAAAGTCCAGCTGGCAACGTTTTTGAGCATTTTTGAACAGAACACGACTAAAAACTCCACAAGAGTCAAATTTGCGTAATTTTAAGAGGGCGGAAAACACAATATTTCTCTTTTTTCTGCTCCTTTTCATTATTTTCTTGTATGTTTAATGTTATGACACTGTTAATGTCTTTTTAAACTTTAGGAATGAAACAAACAAACACAAAAAATACAAATAAAAGAGTTTGTCGTGTATTTTTGGTTTTTAAATTCTTCCTCCAGACCAAATCAACTGCGATAATCCAATAAATCGCCGACACAAAATGCCATTCCCCTGTTGTTATGTCACCTCCTTCCCCGCGCGCTGAACCGGGAAGTGGGCGGGGCCTCGTGACTCCGGATCACATGACCTCGTCCCGTCGCGGCGTCCGTCCCTGACCTCCCTGCCCCCCGACACCGCGCCGAATCGGACGACGCCGGCAGCGACAGACGCAACAATGGGTCTATTTCTGCCATGTTTACGTTTTTTTATACTCACATACACCTTGGAAGTTGTGGGTCGGATTCCTCGTGTCTGGGTCGAGGTCTCGTGCCCGGGGGCAGCGCGTTTGACGTCAGAAAGGAATGTGCAACAAGAGCTTTTTGTCTGTTTTGTGTGTGGACTGACTAGAGAAAAAAAAAAAAAAAAAAATGTGGAAAAAAAAAAATTATACTGACAAATTTGTATGGATTTGTAATGTAATTTGTTTGTGTATGTATGTGCACGGAGGAATGTTCGGCGGTTACCATGGGGACGCAATGCATACTTAAACATAGTAAAAAAATAAAATAAAATAAAATAAAAAAAATAAATGCTCAAGGGCAAAAAATTATATATTTAATAAACAGGAAAAATACCACCACTTAAACGAAACATTCACGGTTACCAAGCAAATGCACACTAAACATAGAAAAAAAATAAAATAAAATAAAAAAATAAAAAAATAAATGCTCAAGGGCAAAAAATTATATATTTAATAAACAGGAAAAATACAAAAAAAGAGAAAAAACAGATTTGTCTAAACGAATTATGATTTCTGTGTATGTATGTGTGTGGAGGAATCTTCAGCGGTTGTCATGGGGACATAATCCACATTTAAACATTGTCTCAAAAAAAAAAAAGGAAAAAATATATATATAAAGACAAATTTGTATAAACGACTTGGAATTTATGTGTATGTATGTGTATGGCAGAATATTCAGCGGTTACCATGGGGATGCAATGCACACTTAAACATAGTTTAAAAAAAATAAAATAATAAATGCTCAAGGGCAAAAATTATATATTTAATAAACCAGGAAAAATACAAAAAAAAAAAGAGAAAAAACAGATTTGTCTAAACGAATTGTGATTTCTGTGTATGTATGTGTGTGGAGGAATCTTCAGCGGTTGTCATGGGGACATAGTGCACACATTAACATAGTCAAAAAAAAAAAGAAAAAAACTGGGACTGTCCTGAGTAAATAAGGACGTCTTTATATAATAAAATAAAATAGAAAATTAAAACCATACTGAGGAACATTCTCAACGGACAGAGATACGTTTATGCCATAATGTGGAATATGAATCAATATATAGTCAAAGGGACAACGTTTCCATGGAAACAAGCAGCAGGAGGCCATCCTCTAGGACAAATACAAGTCAGGTTTGTGGAGCTGCAAGCTCACTTACAGTACAGACGCACAACTGTCTGTTTTCTGGTGCTATAAAAACACTCATAATGTAAAAACATGATTTTATTTGAGTCTAGTCATATTATTATACTGTATTATTACTGTTGTGTCCTTAGGCAAGACACTTCACCCACACTGTCTAGTATGAAAGTGGTGTGTGTGTGTATGTGTGTGTGTGAGTGATGGTGGTGGTTGGAGGGACCGATGGCCCAGACTGACAGCAGCGCTTCAGTCAGTCTGCCCCAGGGCAGCTGTGGCAACAATATTAACTTACCACCACCGAGTCTGGAGTGACTGAATAATGATCTGTAAAGCTTCTTTGTGACAAATGTCTGTGAAAAGTGCTATATAAATAAAATGAACTTACTAATTACACAGTGATGTGTGAGCTACTGTGTCCAAATATTTATTGATCCCTTGTGGATCTGTGTTTGGTTCAGTGAGTAATGTTTCCTGAGGAGAGTCCACCACCGCCCTGTTTCCATGGAGATGTTCTCACTTGCCTGGAATATTCCACAGTTTGGAACGCAGCTTTCAAACATTTTGGAGGAACCTCAGTATGTGGCTCTAGACTAGCGCTGGTATCATTCCAACACTATCGCCGGGTGATGTTGTCCAGATCTGTTGTTTTTGTTAGTCAGTGAGTGGTGTCCCTCTCTGAGGAGACCTTTGCACATTAGCAAGCAAGATATGAAACAATTCAAGCCTGGAAAGATTCTGTTCAAGCGACAGTGATTGCAGTGATAGTGAACATTCCGGTGTGGACCCTGCGTGTACTTTGTATGCTAGTAGCAGTGGGCTTTCAAAATGAAGAAAAAATTTTGCGTAGGACACTCAGTATCATTTTTTTTTTTTTAGGAATTTTTTGTTCTTAGGCTCTGTCCCCGGTGTTCATTAAGAAGCTGCCGATACGATATATATCTCGTTACTGTGCACTTTCAGTTCGATACGATATATTTCAAATCGATTCAATAAAAAATAAAGTCTAAATCATGTCTGTGACACTAAAAGTCTTTGTTAAACCACTTCTTGTCCAAAGTTCAAATGAAACACAAACATTTTAATCATCAAAACAGTGAAAATGTCAAATGTGTCACAGAAACGAGTTTCCTTCCTCTGAACAAGCAACAAAACTGTAGCTGTAACAAAATCATTTAGTAAAATACACCAAAAAATACTCTTGGTGATGCATCAGTCCACGATATCGATACTGTATCATCACATTAAACTATAAAATGTTTTGCACACTCTAGACTCTAGACCCTGTTTGAGAATCGTCATGTTTCTACATCTACAAATACTCGCATAATGTTAATGCACCTCGAGTCACAACACGTCAGCAAAAAAACATCACAGAATAGAATTTCCAAAACATCCTTTCTGCTGAAAACCACTTCAGCCTCATCGTCCACAATCCACGAGTTTAGGACCACAGTAATTCACCATTTAAAACCAAATATTAGATCTTTTATAGACCTGTAGTAAAAAAATCTTAAATTTTAATTCTAAAGAAAAAACACGTCCTGCAGATCAATTATTCAACTAAAAAGACGTCGTGACAACAGATTTCAAAACTACACCTTGTTATTACAGTTTGGGTCATACAAAAACAATAATTTATGCAAAAAAAAGCATTAAGAATCAAAGTATTTACACCAAAAATACCAAATTTCCAACTCGCTCTCGTCTCTTTTCTGCTCTCGTCGCGTAGAAATCCTTACAATCTAAATAAAACAATTACTCCTCCATCTACAAATTGATCAACAAAACAAATAAATCCTCTGAACGAGAAATAGACCGGTGGAAAACCACATCGCCGTCATCAATTTTACAACCACGACTTTGACACAAACGCACACAACACACACACACGCTCCGAGTGGTGAACAGTGAAGACGTCTCCTCGCTTGTTTTTGAGTTTTCCAGACTTTATTACATGTCCATCACAAAGTTTGTTCTGAACTTACTCCCAGCAGAGGCAGACAGACGATAATAAATGTCCCAAACAGCCCAAGGCCCAAACACACGAGCTGCAGACAGAGAGAAACTGCAGTGAACGGTTTTTAACCCGCTCCACGCCGCCGCCGCCGCACAAACACGCACAAAAACACAGGTACACAGACGACGGGAAGCTCAGGTCAGAGTCGGGTCACGGTGAGTCCGCTGCGGCTAATTGGAAAGCGGATTGTTTTTTTTTTTAGAGAACGAGGAAGTGTGTGTTTAGCATGCTAGTCGTTACGTATAAATAATTAGGACGCTCAGGAACGAGGAATAAGTTTGACACGATTGGCTGAAAGTTCTACAAAACCAAAACGAACTAGAAAAGCAGTCAGAGAGCGCAGACCTCCGCCAAGGACTAAACCCATTTTTGATATAAATTGCGATAAAATCTGTCTTCTGGATCAGATCCGGATCAGCCTTTGGAATATGAAAGAGGATCCCATTGTCCATCCCTGAGTCCAATTTCATGGGGTTTGGTCAATAATTAACCGAGATATTGAGAAACAAAAAAATTTTTGGCCCCATTTACCACAATGTTAACTAAAATTTCAAAGTGATCCAGAATCCAGGATTTCTTCCGGATCACCCCCAAAATGAAATCAGTTCTTCCTTTTCACATTTCCAACAAATCCTGAAAATTTCATCAAAATCGGTCCATAACTTTTTGAGTTATGTTGCTAAACAGACAAACAGACAAACAAACAGACAAACAAACAAACAAACAAACAAACAAACAAATAAACAGACAAACGCTGGCAAAAACATAACCTCCTTGGCAGAGGTAATTAGGACGCTCAGGAACAAGGAGTAAGTTTGACACGATTGGCTGAAAGTGTACAAAACCAAAACGAACTATAACTAAGTGAAAGTAGAAAAGTATTTTATTTGAGGTATCTGTACTTTAAGGTGGATATTTTTTACTTTTACCTTTTTTAAAATCTTTTAATTACACAAAAATCACGGCTTCGGTAAGTACTTCGGGTTTTGAGGTCATGGTTCGGTTCATTTTCAGTTCAGTTTAGGAACAAAACACAAAACCGTTTGTGTTTTTATTAAACCAACAATTTGTTTTAACTTTATACAAACAGGAAAATAAAATAATGCAAAGTGCTGCTTGGTAAAACTAATAAGTTAAATAAAATATTCTCAAATAAGCAACACATGGATGAAATATTATAAAAACTAAAATTCCTTGTAAACAGTAAACAACATTTTTTTTAAAGTAAAATGCAGCACTAACAATTCCAGCATGAAGTTTTACTCAATCTTCAGATTTTTGGACAGAAAAATCAACTTGGCGCGACGATCGTAGTTTTGCGAGGATTCACGTGGTTCGGAGGGACGGAGTCAAGGCGGGGGGCAAGTGTTGTCGAGGTGGCTGCCCTAACTATAAAGCGCTGCGGGAAACGCTTCCATACGGAATTCGAGAGGGGTCACAACAAACGCAAACAAATACAAATGCGACGGCACGACAAAAAGCCGCAACAAACCGAAAAAAGCCACAACAGAAATGACCGCGCGACTCTATTTTAATGCAAACGCCGCAACAAATGCAAACGCCACAACACAAATGCCGCAATACATTAAAAAGCCACAACACATTAACAAGCCACAACGGAAGTGACGGCGGGACTCTGTATTTGTTGCGGCATTTACATTAAAATAAACGCCACAACACAAACGCAAATGCCACAACACTTTAAAAAGCCACAACACACCAAAAAAAAGCCACAATGGAAATGACCGCGGGACTCTATTTTAATGCAAACGCCGCAACAAATGCAAACGCCACAACACAAATGCCGCAATACATTAAAAAGCCACAACACATTAAAAAGCCACAACGGAAGTGAAGGCGGGACTCTGTATTTGTTGCGGCATTTACATTAAAATAAACGCCACAACACAAACGCAAATGCCACAACACTTTAAAAAGCCACAACACACCAAAAAAAAGCCACAACGGAAGTGACGGCGGGACTCTGTATTTGTTGTGGCATTTACATTAAAATAAACGCCACAACACAAACGCAAATGCCACAACACTTTAAAAAGCCACAACACACCAAAAAAAAGCCACAATGGAAATGACCGCGGGACTCTATTTTAATGCAAATGCCGCAACAAATGCAAACGCCACAACACAAATGCCGCAATACATTAAAAAGCCACAAACACATTAACAAGCCACAAGAAATGACGGCGGGACCCCTGCATTTGTTGCGGCATTTACATTAAAATAAACGCCACAACACAAACGCAAATGCCCACAACACTTTTAAAAAGCCACAACACACCAAAAAAAAGCCACAACGGAATGACGCGGGACTCTATTTTAATGCAAACGCGCAACAAATACAAACGCCACAAACAAATGCCGGCAATTAAAACACAAAACCAAAAAAGCCACAACGGAAGTGACCGCGGGACTCTATTTTCCGACGGACCGATCAAGCGGCAAGTGAAGAAGAAGAACTACAACGTGAAAAGTAAAGGAACGGAGAAGTTGGAAACGTAAGTAAAAGTAATTTACTGTTTATTCGTTTCACGTTGTAGTTCTTCTTCTTCACTTGCCGCTTGATCGGTCCGTCGGAAAATAGAGTCCCGCGGTCACTTCGTTGTGCTTTTTTTGTGTTGTGGCTTTTTAATGTGTGTTGTGGCTTTTTAATGTGTTGTGGCTTTTTAATGTGTTGCGGCATTTGCGTTTGTGTTGTGGCATTTTGCATTTGTTGCGGCGTTTGCGTTAAAATAGAGTCCCGCGGTCACTTCCTTTGTGGGGTTTTTTTTTTGGTGTTTTGTGGCTTTTTGTTGTGTTGTGGCTTTTTAATGTGTTGCGGCGTTTGCGTTTGTGTTGTGGCGTTTGCATTTGTTGCGGCGTTTGCGTTTGTTGTGACCCCTCTCGGCTTGCGTACTTCCACCCCAATCACGGACAAGTTCCCTCGTGAACATTAAAGAGCCGAGCCTCCGTGTAGCTCCACAACCGAATGTAAACACACACAAATTGCGTAAATTCACTTTTGCACATGTCCCGTACCGAAACAGTTTTGCGCGAATACATGCACTGTTACACTAAACAGATACAGTAAATACATAATTCCTACTTTTAAAACATTTGAAAGCAGGTATCTGTACTTTCTACTCCACTACATTTTTTAACAGGACAGAAAAGTAAAAGTATTTTTATTATAGTCTGAGATCTGCTGGAAAGTCTGAGGGGTTAATTTGAACATGATCATAGTTTGAGCAAAAAAATAATGTACAACAGCACAAACTTGTATCAAAATCATTACATTTGAAGCTTTACAGATCTCAAAAACTGTGCAAATACTTTCACTTTTTACCCTATAAGTACATTTTTAAACCGGTACTTTAATACTTCAGCAAAAGTATGTTGATTTTTTTCATGTGATACTTTTACTTGCGTATTGATTTCTGCACTATTACTTAAGAAAACTGAGTACTTCTTCCACCACTGATCATCTCAAGATCATTCTAAATCATTTTCAGTATCGATTCTTGTCCCAGTGAGTATCTACGGTAGTTTTGATATCAGTTTCAGTATCGATTAGAATCAGATTTTCGATATTTTTGCCAATCCTCTTGCCAAAACATCACAACAATCACCACAAGAGTAAACAGGATTTCCAATCTTCCTGGAAGCACAAACGTACAAACAGATGTTCTGCTTGAGGAGCTGTTGACAGTCGTCCTCAGGGCAGAGCGTCTGAATCATCAACTCCTGTATTGTTTCTGTTATTACGCTCGTCTCTGACTGTGCTCTGTGCTTCTCCCAATATTCAGGAGAAAACGTAAACAGAATTAGAAGAAAATTTACATTTGTAGCTATGATTTTATATATAAGGAAAGTGATTTGTTTTACTTCTCATTCATAAAATCTGGGGTTTATTCTCACCATCTTTTGGACAATTTCAGCCCTGGAATTGCCAAACTATTCCAAAAGAAAAAGGTAAATGTAGCTGTTTTTAATGCCTAGAGCAGCGGTGTCAAACTCATTTTGGTCCGGGGGTCGTATCCAACCGACTTTGATCCCAAAGGGGCCGGATCAGAAAACTCATGTCATATAAACCCCAAAAATAACAATAAGTTCAAATATTTGTGCAGAGAAACACAAATCTATTACAGAAATCTTTTTTAATTGATGAACTCTTTCTTTTAGAAAATATTATTATTATGAACAACCTGAAATTTTAAGAAAAATACAATTTCAACACAAAGTTTTAACATGAACTTGTCTGTAAACAGGAATAAGTCCTTTTTGTTGTAAAATCCTGCACTCGGCTCCACTTTTCTCATGTTGGACATTTTTCTGATGAGGGTGTCACGGTCAACAGTCAAAACGATCGTCCTTTAAGAGCGTTTGGAAAGAGACAAGTCTTCATTTGTGCTGCTCTGGTGGGAGGGGCCACGTACAGAGACGCTGGAGACGCTGCTGTGATAAACACCACAGAAAATTAACAAGATTTTAATAGAAAATATAATTAAAATATTTTAGTAGAAAATCAGCCGAGGACCAGATTAAAGGTCTTGGAGGGCCGGATCTGGCCCCCGGGCCGTATGTTTGACACCTGTGGCCTAGAGGGTTAAAAACATGTAAACGTGGTCACTGTAACATGACTTAAAACTCGTATTATAGAACCTTTAAGTAAGAAAAAGTTGGAGAATGTGGACAATACTTGTACGTCTTTGACACAGAAATCCACTCTAATGTTTTCTTTCTTGACTCTCTGTCTGTTGAAGAACCAAAAGTCTGTTGTACGTATCGTGTATTTTCACTGTAAAAACATATTTCGGTCAGTCACCTCCACTTCCAGCTCCGGAGGTGACGCACACGTTCCCATTTTCCCCCTCTCCTCGCTCTGTGCTTCTTCCTCCTTCCTCCTTCCTCCTTCCACAACAACAGCGCTGCACAAACAGACACAAGTGCACACGATACCAGCGCCGCACCAGGACGAGCCACAGACGCCGAGGGTCGACTGAGGTCACGGAGAAAACGCAAAACGAGATGAAAATGAGACAGACGCAGCTTAAATGGGACAACAAATGCTGTTTTTTGATGATTTCCTGGTCGCAAACAGACCTGGAGTTGTGTTTTGTTTCATTCACACACGTTTAATACAAGTGTTGTAGTCCAGGGCGCACTAATCGAGACCAAGACCAGTCCAGTCCAAGACCAGTCCAAGACCAGTCCAAGACCAGTCCAAGACCTCTGAGGGTCGAGACCGAGACAAGAACAAGACTTTTTAAGGTCGAAACCAAGACAAGACTAAGATCATGGTGTCCCAAGACCAGGTCAAGACCAAAACCTCTGAGGGTTGAGACCGAGACAAGACCAAGACTTTTAAAGGTCGAGACGAGACAAGACCAAGACTTTTAAAGGCTGAGACTGAGATAAGACTGAGACCTCAGAGGATCAAGACCGAGAATAGACCGAGACCTCAGAGGGTTGACAGCAAGCCAAGACCGAAACCTTTGAGGGTCGAGACCGAGACAAGGCCAAGACCTCTGAAGGTCGAGACCCAGACAAGACCGAGACCTCCGAGGGTCGAGACCGAGACAAGACCAAGACCTCCGAGGGTCGAGACCGAGACAAGACCAAGACCTCCAAGGGTCGAGACCGAGACAAGACCGAGACCTCCAAGGGTCGAGACCGAGACAAGACTGAGACCTCCGAGGGTCGAGACCGAGACAAGACCAAGACCTCTGAAGGTCGAGACCGAGACAAGACCGAGACCTCCAAGGGTCGAGACCGAGACAAGACCAAGACCTCCGAGGGTCGAGACCAAGACAAGACCGAGACTTTTACAGGTCGAGACCGAGACAAGACTGAGACCTCCGAGGGTTGAGACCGAGACAAGACCAAGACCTCCAAGGGTTGAGATCAATACAAGACCAAGACCTCCAAGGGTCGAGACCAAGACAAGACCGAGACTTTTACAGGTCGAGACCGAGACAAGACCGAGACCTCCGAGGGTCGAGACCGAGACAAGACCAAGACCTCCAAGGGTCGAGACCAAGACAAGACCGAGACTTTTACAGGTCGAGACCGAGACAAGACTGAGACCTCAGAGGGTTGACAGCGAGCCAAGACCGAGTCTGTTAAAGGTCGAGACTGAGACAAGACCGAGACTTTTAAAAGCTAAGACCGACAAGACTGAGACCACAGTGTCTCAAGACCAGGACAAGACTGAGACCTCTGAGGGTCGAGACTGAGACAAGACCAAGACTTTTAAAAGTCAAGACTGAGACAAGATCAAGACCTGTGAGGGTCAAGACCGAAACAAGACCGAGACTTCCGAGGGTCAAGACCAAGACAAGACCGAGACAAGACCAAGGCTTTTAAAGATCGAAACTGAGACAAGACCGAGACCAAATCGAGACCATATTTGTCATTTTCAACATTTATTTGTATTTTACAGTTATTTTGGCACAAATATATCAATGTTTTTTTTTTTTTTTATAATTTTATCTCCATTTGATCAGATTAAAGTTAATCTTAAAATAAACCAAGCAAACTGTCCTGCACTGAAACAAAGAAACAAAGAACTTCCTCTGACACTTTACACAAAACTGAAGAAAGTGGGTTAGAGTTTTTAAATCTGTTTTTTCAAGTTCCTGACTGGAGTCGGACCTCGAGTCTGTGACGAGTCCGAGTCCAAACGCGGTCGAGTCCGAGACAAAACCGAGACCATAAAGAAAGCGTCTCGAGACCAAAGACCAGGACCAAGACCAGGACCAGGACCAGGACCAGGACCAGGACCAGGACATGACCCTGTTTGTGCTGTTTGAGCTGAACGTGACCCGGTTTGATCTGAAAGTGTTTGTGTGGAGGTTTCATGCTCCAGATTAAAACTGCAGCGAGAGAGAGAGAGAAAAAAGAGAGAGAAAAAAAAAAAAAGACTAGAGGAAAAACAGGACTTTTATGAGAGAGAAAGAGTTTAACAAGACAGATCCAACATGTACAGAGAGAGAGAAGGAGAGAAGGAGAAGGAGAGAGAAGGAGAGAGAAAAAGGGAAAGAGAGGGAAAGAGAAGGATTGAAACAGAGGGAGAGAGAAGGAGGAAGAGAGAGAGAGAGAGAGAGAAGAGAGAGAAGAGAGAGAAGGAGAGAGGAAGAGAGAGAAGGAGAGAGGAAGAGAGAGAGGGAGAGAGAGGAGAGAGATAAGGAGAGAGGAATAGAGGGAAGGAGAGAGAGAAGGAGAGAGGAGAGAGAAGGACAGAGGAAGAGAGGGAAGGCGAGAGGAAGAGAGAGAAGGAGAGAGGAAGAGAGGGAGGGAAGGAGAGAGGAAGAGAGGGAGAGAGAGAGGAGGAGAGGGAAGGAGAGAGGAAGAGAGAAGGACAGAGGAAGAGAGGGAAGAGAGAGGAGAGAGAGAGGAGAGAGAGAGAGAGAAGAGAGAGAAGAGGAGAAGGAGAGAGGAAGAGAGGGAGAGAGAGGAAGAGAGAGAGGAGAGAGGAGAGAGAGAGAGAGAGACGAGAGAAAAAGAAAGACAAAGAAATATAGAAAGAGACAGAGAAACAAAGAAAGGGAGAAATAGAGATAGAGAATAGAGACCAGGAGAAAGAGAGAAGGAGAGAGAAAGGGAGAGAGACGGGGGAGGGAAAGAAAGAGAGAAAGACAGAGAGACAGAGAGTATTGTGTGTGTGTGTGTGTGTGTGTGTGTGTGTGTGTGTGTGTGTGTGTGTGTGTGTGTGTGTGTGTGTGTGTGTGTGTGTGTGTGTGTGTGTGTGTGGTGCGTTCGAGTCAATAGGATCTTTGTAAACTGCAGAGGATCAGGAATTATCTGAAATTCCACTTTGACTCTGCACATCATGAGATAAACATCAACATTCTGCTCCTCGCTGCTCCAAAAAACCACAAGACTCGGTCTGGAAAAGACTCGGTCTGGAAAAGACTCGGTCTGGAAAAGACTCGGTCTGGAAAAGACTCGGTCTGGAAAAGACTCGGTTTGGAAAAGACTCGGTTTAGACACGGGACTCGGTTTAGACACGGACTCGGTTTAGACACGGGACTCGGTTTAGACACGGGACTCGGTTTAGACACGGGACTCGGTTTAGACACGGGACTCGGTTTAGACACGGGACTCGGTATGAGACTCGGTTTGGACGGGACTCGGTATGAGACTCGGTTTGGACGGGACTCGGTATGAGACTCGGTTTGGACGGGACTCAGTATGAGACTCGGTTTAGACACGGGACTCGGTATGAGACTCGGTTTAGACACGGGACTCGGTATGAGACTCGGTTTAGACACGGACTCGGTATGAGACTCGGTTTGGATGGGACTCGGTATGAGACTCGGTTTGGACGGGACTCGGTATGAGACTCGGTTTAGACGGGACTCGGTATGAGACTCGGTTTAGACGGGACTCGGTATGAGACTCGGTTTGGACAGGACTCGGTTTAGACACGGGACTCGGTATGAGACTCGGTTTAGACGAGACTCGGTTTATAGCAATTTTATAATATATTTTTTACCATTTCACAATAGATAATCCAAAAATATCCAAAACCACACTTCAAATTTAACCTGGGAGTCTTGTGTGATGTCACCAACTACTTGAAATTGCACTTGAGGGAAAAACAAACTCACACTTTGACTCCGTGTAGACAAAGACTGACCTGGTTTGAGTTAAAGTCGACAAAAAATGTGTTGTTAAAAAGATAAAAACACCGTGTTCACAGTTAAACAGCAATCCCATCCTCCTCTCCTGTTCATCATCCATCTTTCCTCCTCCTCTCCTCTCTCCCTTCCTCTTCCTCTCCCCTCCTCCTCCTGTTCCTGTCTCTCCTTCGCTCTTGTCCATCATCCCTCTCTCCTCTTCCTTTCCTGTCTCTTCCTCTCGTCCTCTTTTCCTGTCTGTACTTCTCTCCTGTCTGCCCCCTCCTCCTCTCCTTTTCCTCTTCTGCCTCTCCTCCTCCTTTTCTGTCTCTTCTCTTCCTCCTCTCGTCCTCTCCCGTCTGTCCTCCTCCTCCTCTTCCTGTCTTGTCTCTTCTCCTTCTTTCTTCATCCTCTCCTGTCTCTTCTTTTCCTCCTCCTCTGTTCATTCTCCATCTCTTCTCCTCTCTGTTTTGCCCCCTCCTCCTCTCCTTTTCCTCTTCTGCCTCTCCTCCTCCTTTTCTGTCTCTTCTTTTCCTCCTCTCCTGTCTCCCCTCCTCCTCTGTTCATTCTCCATCTCTCCTCCTCTCCTCTTCTGCCTCTCCTCCTCCTTTCCTGTCTCTTCTCTTCCTCTCCCTCTTCTCCTCTTCTCCCATCTCTTCTCCTCCTTCTCTCCTCCTCCTCTCCTGTTTTGCCCCCTCCTCTCATCCTCTTTTCCCCATCTCTTCTTCTCTGTCTCCCATTCTCCCTCCTCCTCTCCTGTCTTCACCTCCTCTCCTGTCTCCTCTTCCTCCTCTCCTGTTTCTTCTCCTCTTCCTTCTCCTCCTCCTCCTCTTCTGTGTCTTCTCCTCCTTCCCTCATCCTCTCCTGTCCGTCATCCGTCTCTCCAGATCCTCTCGTCCTCTTTTCCCGTCTCCTCATCCTCTCCTGTCTTCTCCTCCTCTTCTTTCCATCCTCCATCTCTCCTCCTCCTCTCCTGTCTTCTCTTCCTCCTCTGTCTCTCCTCCTCCCCCTTTCCCCTTTCTTCTCCTCCTCCTCCTCTTCTGTGTCTTCTCCTCCTTCCCTCATCCTCTCCTGTCCGTCATCCGTCTCTCCAGATCCTCTCCCGTCTCCTCCTCCTCCTCCTCTCGTCCTCTTTTCCCGTCTCGTCTCCTCTCCTGTCTCCTCTTCTCCCCCCTCTTCCTCTCCTGTCTTCTCCTCCTCTTCTTTCCATCCTCCATCTCTTCTCCTCCTCTCCTGTCTCCTCTTCCTCCTCCATCTCTTCTCCTCCTCTCCTGTCTCCTCTTCCTCCTCTCCCTCTCCTCCTCCTCTCCTGTCTTCACCTCCTCTCCTGTCTTCTCTTCCTCCTCTGTCTCTCCTCCTCCCCCTTTCCCCTTTCTTCTCCTCTTCCTTCTCCTCCTCCTCCTCTTCTGTGTCTTCTCCTCCTTCCCTCATCCTCTCCTGTCCGTCATCCGTCTCTCCAGATCCTCTCCCGTCTCCTTTTCCTCCTCCTCCTCCTCTCCTGTTTTGCCTCCTCTCGTTCCCTTTTCCCGTCTCGTCTCCTCTTCTCTCCCTCGTCCTCTCCTCCTCTTCCTCCCCTCCTTCTCCTTTCCCTCCTCCTCCTTCTCTCCTCGACCATCTCCTCCCTCTCCTCTTCCTCGTCTCCTTTCCTCCTCCTCTTCCTCCTTCCTTCCTCGGCCACATCTGCCCTAAACCACAGGACAGTAAACACACGTCTGTTCTTTTCTGTCACTATTGAAAGGAAAAATATAATAAACATGTCAAGAAACTTCGCGTTTTAAACTCGTCCGGGAGATTTGACAAACACACGAACCGAACGTGACCCGACAAACGAACGAACGAGAGGCTCACATTTCAGAACGTGTTTGTACAGATCCAAACTACAGGCTTCTCTCTCTCTCTCCGTTTTTACGCAGAATAAGACAGGAGATTTTGTTTGCGGAGGAAATTATGGTGCTTCAAAAATTGCAGCCTTCGCGTTTTCCCAAGTCGAGCTCCCGCAGATGTCGTCACGCGATCCCAGCGTGCGCCTCCGACAAACCCTCCGACAAACCCCACACAGGCGGAGAGGCAGAGAGAAACTGTGTGGGCCACGAGGAAGAAACGTCCCGGAGTTTCACAAATTGTGGATAATCGTTGCTCGTCGTTTTACACAAGATCAAACAGAGACTGAAAAAAAATGGTCTGAGGTGCGTCGCTCAAACTGCAAACACAAATTTGGCAACAATAACATGATTTTTTTTTTTTTTTTTTTTTTTTTTTTTTTTCCGATTCTCAGTCCAGCATGTTTTAAGTCTTACAGATGGAGCCCAGTCAAGCAGAAGTAAACAACAAGGCCAAAAATTCAAGTTAATGCATCTGATATAAAAATGTATTGAACAGATACATATGTACTCTAGTTTATCAAACTGTTCACCTTTTTTCTGTACCATTTTTAGTTCTAAAGTTACATGTTTTAAACAGACCATGTATGAAACATGGAACAAAAATTATTTCCCAAATTTCAAAGACCCAAAAATCATGTAAATAAATGGATGTATTTCATCATATCTTGTGTTATTCCATCTTTGAACTGTTGATGAAGGGACTGGATTTTTCAAAAAAATTTATTTAAAATGATAAAAATTTGCTTGGAAGGACTGACATATTTTATAGAAATAGTTTCCTTTCATTTTGAAGTAATATTAAAGTATTTTGAAGAAAAAAGCAACAAATTATGTAAAATCCTGCACCTTCTACTTGTTTGTACAATTTTCCCTCCGTTACCATGACCTTTATTAATAAAAAATCTCATGAGTCAAAAAGTAAGAGGTTTTTCAACCTAATCTTGTACCATATGGTAGAAAACTATATGAAGCAAATATCCAAACCAGTTTGTTAAGGATATGTAAGTGAGAACCAAGAGTTATCACTGTTTGTATAGGCAAGTTTCATTGTTGACAAAATTATTTTGGTCGGCGGCAAGAAACACTAATTCAACATGACGGACGGAGCGAGAAAGCAAGTAAAGGGTATTGATCCCGGTTATTGATCCACTCTAACGGCAGAGGACCCAAGACCATTTGACCAGAAATTGGTCATAAACATCGACGGACGACAAATCACCCTTTTCAACCCCGACAAAAGGTGAACCAAACCAAATTTCTGGTCAGAATCGCCAACTACCTGGACAAATATTCACTTGGGCGATATCCACAATGACTTGGTGGAAACTCCTGGGCCATTCACAGCAGAAAAGATGAAAACCTCCAAGAGTCTCGATGTGTTGTTGAACTTGTTGGAGTCCACGGTTTGTTAGGATCTTCTACGTTTGCTCTGCGGATGTTTGAAAGTCGTTTAATTCACCGTTAGCGGTTCTTTTCACTCAGAATACGAAAAAGACATTTTCCTTCTTCCGTGCTTCTATTTGTGCATCCGATAATGCAGCAGGAATTTACCATTATCAGGGATAAATACATGAGGTTACGCACTGTGTTTGACGCTATCGTGTTTCTTGCCTCCGACCAAAATATTTCCCAGCAGCAACGCGGGCTTTTAATAACAATGACGTCAGCTGAAACTGTCTATTGCCCAAAAAGTGCTGCATATTTCATTCCCTCCGTTACCGACATGAGTTTTTTTAATTTTTAATCAACAACTTGAAAGAATATCACAGGTTTAACTTGACCCTGTTGGAGTGTAACTCTTTCCTACATTCTGATACTTTACTTATTTCAATAGTCCCTCTAGTTTCTGAATAAGAGACATTTGAATGTCAAAAATCTGCCCCTGTTTCCCTCCGTTACCACTTGACTGAACCCAGAGGCAGTTTGATTGTTAGACCTGCGTGTTTTAATCAGGCTGAGGAAACGTGACTTTGTTATCATCTCTGGTGAAACTCCAATCTTGGGAATTCCCCCTGCCAAAACTTTCAGAGGGAAAACTCTAACTCAAAAGGAGCAGAGGACATTTACAGGAGCAGAGGACATTTACAGGAGCAGAGGACATTTACAGGAGCAGAGGACATTTACAGGAGCAGAGGACATTTACAGGAGCAGAGGACATTTACAGGAGGCAGAGGACACACTCGGGACACTGGACAGTTCATGCCGGACAAACACTGCGCAATATTTTCCAAACATCTTCACGGGAATCACTTGGATATTTTATTGTTTCACTCAGCCCCAACTCAAACTGAACGACCAAATCACAGGGTTTAAAAGTTCACAGCTCACGATTCATGTTCTCACACTTTACAAACGACTTCAACAGAGCGAAACGTCACGAGAGGCGACTGGATTTCAAACAGTTTAAAAGGTTGTATGGAGGATTTTTTGTTTGTTTCAAATTGTCAATGAAAGTTTAAAACACCATTACAGAGATGCAGCAGCTTTGTAATTATGATGACCAAAAAAAAAAAGAAATAAAATCTATCAACTGTGGACGTGTTGAGGCCAGATGAACATCAGCCAATAGAAAACGAGGCTGCCTCATTTTCTATTGGCTGTTAGGTCGTCAATCAAACTCCCTACGTTTCTAAGGTAACTATGCAGCAGTTCTTAGAGGCTTTTTCTAATTGTGGCTCTCGCAGTTCGCATAAAGTTTGTTGCAATGTCGGACGAGAATCGACCACCAGTTCGCCGCAAAAGAAAGTCGTTTTTTGAGGTCGCTGAAAGACGAAGAGAAGGAGAAAAGGAGCGAAGAGCGAACTGAGGTGATTCTTGGAGATTCCTTTCAGTGATTGTGCGACTGAAGCAGACAAAGGGTCTAAAAACTGAGGTGTCGGTCTCTAAATTATTTCTAGAGGGACCTGTGGAGGAGGAAGGTGGTGTCAAGGACTGTCGCTGGATTTCTCTTTCCTTAAAAAAATCCTCTATACAACCTTTAATATTCTTGGACCTACGATTAGCGGTGGCTGGTCATGAGGGATTCATCGGTTCTCGTTGCCCGATGTTTACTACACGAAGCAGGACGTATGATTGAGACAAAACTCAATCCCAGAAACAGTCGCACGAGTGAAAAATCGGCTCAAAATGAACCAAAAATCACCCGACTTTACAGGAGCAGATAAGAGGACACAGCAGAGTGGAGCAGCACGACTGTGAGAGATGATCTGGAGGTGAGACTTTTCAAAGATTTTATACACTTTCTCTGGGCTAGAATGTAAACACACTTGTTTTAATTGAAATTCAGGTTAATGTAAGAATGAAACTAATTATTTTTGACTGTCCATCTGTTTCTTTTTATGTATTTATGTATTTATTTGAAATAGGGACAAAACACATTAATGAACATATACACAGTGTTGGGAAGGTGACTTTTAAAATGTAATCCCCTACAGATTACAGATTACATACACCAGAATGTAGTTTGTAACGTAATCCATTAAATTACTTAAAGGTTGTATGGAGGATTTTTTTTTTAGTTTCAAATTGTCAATGAAAGTTTAAAATCCCATTACAGAGACGCAGCAGCTTTGTAATTATGATGACCAAAAAAAAAAAAGAATGAAAATCTATCAACTGTGGACGCGTTGAGGCCAGATGAACATCAGCCAATAGAAAACGAGGCTGCCTCATTTCCTATTAGCTGTTAGGTCGTCAATCAAACTCCCTACGTTTCTAGTGTAACTGATTCGCCGGCGTGCGGGGATTTCGTGGTTTACGCGGCGGTTCTTAGAGGCTTTTTCGAACCGTCGCTTCCTCGCATTTCGCACAAAGTTTGTCGCGATGTCGGACGAGAATCCACGACCAGTTCGCCGCCAAAGAAAGTCCGTTTTTGAGGTCGCTCAAAGAAGAAGAGAAGAGGAAAAGGAGCGAAGCCAGACTGAAGTGATTCTTGGAGATCTCTTCCAGCGATTGCGTGAATGAAGCGGACAAAGGGTCTAAAAACTGATGCGTCGCTCGCTAAATTATTTCTAGACAGGAAACTTCAACGGTAATTCTGAACGCGCACCGGCTGATTTCTAGAGTAAAGAGGCGGGAGGAGATGTTTCTACTGAGGAGCTGTGGAGGAGGAAGATGGTGTCACACATGCACAACATTTGAAAAAAGGACTGTCACTGTATTTCTCTTCCCTCAAAAAATCCTCCATACAACCTTTAATGTGAGTAACGTAATCTGATTACTTTGGATTACTTGATTTGCTGTAGGGAAGGAAAGACGAGGAAATCTTCACATAAGATGTTTCGTCGGCTAAAAAACAAATAAATAACAAATAAAACAAACAATACAAATAACAACAATAACAATAACAAATAAAAAAGCTGAGTCTTTACTTAACCAAATTAAAAATATTATTGATAGAAGAGGAGGAAACACGGTCCATGCAGCATGATTTAGTCCAGTTAAGTCCTGTTTTAGACCTGGTTTAGTCCTGGTTTAGTCCCAGTTTAGACCTGATTTTAGTCCTGTAGTTTAAAACTGGTTTAGACCTGGTTTAGTCCTGGTTTAGTCGTGGTTTAGACCTAGTTTAAAACTGGTTTAGACCTGGTTTAGTCTTGGTTTAGTCGTGGTTTAGACCTAGTTTAAAACTGGTTTAGACCTGGTTTAGTCTTGGTTTAGTCGTGGTTTAGACCTAGTTTAAAACTGGTTTAGACCTGGTTTAGTCCTGGTTTAGTCGTGGTTTAGACCTAGTTTAAAACTGGTTTAGACCTGGTTTAGTCCTGGTTTAGTCGTGGTTTAGACCTAGTTTAAAACTGGTTTAGACCTGGTTTAGTCTTGGTTTAGACCTAGTTTAGACCTGGTTTAGTCTTGGTTTAGTCTTGGTTTAGACCTAGTTTAAAACTGGTTTAGACCTGGTTTAGTCTTGGTTTAGACCTAGTTTAAAACTGGTTTAGACCTGGTTTAGTCCTGGTTTAGTCTTGGTTTAGACCTAGTTTAAAACTGGTTTAGACCTGGTTTAGTCTTGGTTTAGACCTAGTTTAGACCTGGTTTAGTCGTGGTTTAGTCTTGGTTTAGACCTAGTTTAAAACTGGTTTAGACCTGGTTTAGTCTTGGTTTAGACCTAGTTTAAAACTGGTTTAGACCTGGTTTAGTCCTGGTTTAGTCGTGGTTTAGACCTAGTTTAAAACTGGTTTAGACCTGGTTTAGTCTTGGTTTAGACCTGGTTTAGTCTTGGTTTAGTCTTGGTTTAGACCTAGTTTAAAACTGGTTTAGACCTGGTTTAGTCTTGGTTTAGACCCAGTTTAAAAAAAAAAAAAAAAAAGGGGATATAGCCCGAATTGTGAAAACAGGAAAATACCGCCGTGTAATCCACTTATTTCAACAAAGTAACTGTAATCCAATTACCTCTCATTAAAAAAGTAACTGTAACTGAATACAGTTACTCATAATTTGTACTCTGATTACGTAGCTCCAGTACATGTAATCTGTTACTCCCCAACACTGCATATACATGATATGTAAATATGTTTGATCATTGATCAGGGTTGATGTGATCATAAAACAAATACACACAGTAAAAACAACACACAACAGACAGACATAAAGAGCTGGTCAGTCACAAGAGCACAAACACAGGTCAACTAAAGGATGTTGGATGATTTGATCAAAATTGCACACTGTTTAGTTAAGGTGCCAGTGTATAAGTATTGCACACAGCCCACTGCTAAATTATATTACTCTGCACAACCCTAAAAAAAAAGAAGAGGAGAAAAAGTGCAAGGTGAGATTACTAAATAACCCGGTTTATAAAGTGCTTTTCTACAATGTATTGCACGTGCCCTCAAAGGTAAAATTCTTTAGTATATTGCAAATTGCCCATAAGTAAAGTATTAAAAGACTTAAAGGTTGTATGGAGGATTTTTGTTTTTGTTTAAAATTGTCATTAAAAGTTTAAAATACCATTACAGCAGCCTTGTAATTATGATGACCGGAAAAAAAAAAGAAAGAATGAAAATCTATCAGTTGTGGACGTAGTGAAGCCAGATAAACATCAGCCAATAGAAAACGAGGCTCCCTCTTTTTCTATTGGCTGTTAGGTTGTCAGTCAAACTCCCTACATTTTTAGTGTAACTGACTCGTCGGCGCTCGGGGATTATGTGGTTTATGCGGCGGTTCTTTGAGGCTTTTTCAAACTGTAGCCCTCGCAAGTCGCACAAAGTTTGTTGCGACGGCGGACGAGAATCCACGACCAGTTCGCCGCAAAAGAAAGTCCGAAGGGTCTAAAAACTGACGCGTCGGTCGCTAAAATATTTCTAGGCAGGTCACTTCAACAGTGATTCTGAACACGCACTGGATGTAAACAAATGTGATTTCTAGAGTAAAGAGGCGGGAGGAGATGTTTCTGCTGAGGAAGGTGGTGTCACACATGCACAACATTTGAAAAAGGACTGTCGCTGTATTTCGCTTTCCTTAAAAAATCCTCTATACAACCTTTAATAAATAGTATATTGCACTTTGCCCATTGCACATTGTAAACTATAGTAAATGATCTTTAAAAGTGGTGAAGCTGGGGGAGTCTCTAACTGTGGGCGGTCGACTGTTCCACTGAACACTGCGCTTATATGAAAACACATTCTGACTGAAAGAGGTTTTTCTATCAGGCGCTTCACAGTCGCCTCTGGCTGTGGCCCTGGAGGAGCGAGATGTAGCAGCTGACCTGTCCACATCTGCTGAAACAACAAGAATAAACCTTTGTCTTTGTCGGGATTCGCAAATGGATCTATTATTTTTTCTTCAAAAGATATATAACTTTTTCAGCAACAGTGAGCATCGTTACAAGCTGAAAAAAATGAAAACGATGACTCAACACAACCAAAAAAAAAAAATCACCAAAACCAAACTTTTGAATCCAGACTTTTTTGAATCTACAAAGTTAGATCTTAGATATTGTGTGTGTGTGTGTCACCTCCTCCCACACCTGCCCAGCCCCCCCTTCAGATCGTCTACGTCACAGGTGTCAAACATGCGGCCCAGGGGCCAGATCCGGCCCTCCAAGACCTTTAATCTGGCCCTCGGCTGATTTTCTACTAAAATATTTTAATTCTATTTTTTATTAAAATCTTGTTAATTTTCTGTGGTGTTTATCACAGCAGCGTCTCTGTACGTGGCCCCTCCCACCAGAGCAGCACAAATGAAGACTTGTCTCTTTCCAAACGCTCTTAAAGGACGATCGTTTTGACTGTTGACCGTGACACCCTCATCAGAAAAATGTCCAACATGAGAAAAGTGGAGCCGAGTGCAGGATTTTACAACAAAAATTTACTTATTCCTATTTCTACAAGTTAATTTTAAACAAGTTCATGTTAAAACTTTGTGTTGAAATTGTATTTTTCTTAAAGTTTCAGGTTGTTCATAATAATAATATTTTGTAAAAGAAAGAGTTCATCAATTAAAAAAGATTTCTGTAATAGATTTGTGTTTCTCTGCACAAATATTTGAACTTATTGTTATTTTTGGGGTTTATATGACATGAGTTTTCTGATCCGGACACTTTGGGATCAAAGTCGGTTGGATACGGCCCCCGGAACAAAATGAGTTTGACACCTCTGGTCTACGTGGACTCCAAACCGGCGCCGTCACCGCAACCGACGACAACAAAAACAACAACGACGACGACGACGAAAACAAAAAAAACAACAGGATCTCCTTCGCCATGGTAACCGGGGCCCCGTCTCCGCGGCAACCGGCTCCGTGTTTATCCCTGTTTGCTCCGTCCCGGGACAACGGAGCGTCACATCCGAGCCCGTGAGTCAGCAGACAGCGACATTAGAGACGTTAGGGCCTGTCAGAGCAGCAGGAGCAGCAGGAGCAGGGTTTTCCCGAGGCCCTCGTGACCCAGTGAACCTGCAGCGGCACATACCCGGCATTCTTCAGCCCGTCTATAAACAACGACAAATATGCTCATGGTGTTTGTTTGTTTTGTTGTTGAGATGTGCAGAAGTGAGCAGGAGCGGCAAAGTGGAATGATATTTATATTTATGGTTGATTTTTGTTCACTTGTGTTGTTGTTTTGTTTTTTTTTTTTTTACTTTCTAGGCGCTGAAAAGGTTTTACATGAAGAAAATCGCTCACAGACTCTGGGGGTGAGGCGGGTTAAGTGTCTTGCCCAAGGACACAGCGACGGCGTTCGTCTGCGGGAGCTGGAATCGCGAACGTGGAGCAAACTTTTCTACCAAAGATGTTTCTATCGAGGGCGGGATTCTCTAACAACTGAACCGACTTTTCAAAATAAAATACTGGGACACTCTCGGTATGACCGGTCTGGTCCTGGTCTCAATAACGGCCTGGTCCTGGTCTGGTCCTGGCCTCAGTCCCTGGTCTCAGTCCCAGTCTGGTCCCAGTCTCAGTCCCAATCTCAGTTCTGGTCTGATCCCAGTCTCAGTCCTGGTCCTGGGGTCAGTCTAAGTCCTGGTCTGGTCCCGGTCTGGTCCCGGTCTGGTCCCGGTCTGGTCCCAGCCTCAATCCTGGTCTCAGTCCCAGTCTGGTCCCAGTCTCAGTCCCGGTCTCAGGCCCGGACTCAGTCCCAGTCTCAGTCCTGGTCCTAGTCCCAGGCTTGGTCTGGTCCCGGTCTCAGCCCTGGTCCGGTCCAAGTCCTAGTCTGGTCCTGATCTGGTCCCGGCCTCAAACCTGGTCTCAGTCTCAGTCCCAATCTCAGTCCCGGTCTCAGTCCTGGTCTCAGTTCTGGTCTGGCCCCGGTCTCAGGCCCGGACTCAATCCCAGTCTCAGTACTGGTCTTGGGCTCAGTCCTGGTTCAGTCTTGGTTCAGTCCTGATCTCAGTTCTGGTCTCAGTCCCGGTCTAAGTCCTGGTTCAGTCCCAGTCTCAGTCTCAGTCTCGGTCTCGGTCCTGGTCTCGGTCCTGGTCTCAGTCCCGGTCTCAGTCCCGGTCTCAGTCCCGGTCTCAGTCCTGGTTCAGTCCTGGTCTCAGTCCTGGTTCAGTCCTGGTTCAGTCCTGGTTCAGTCCTGGTCTCAGTCCTGGCTCAGATATTATTATCATGTATTTGTTATTCCCCGTACAGTTCGTCTTTATTTTATTCAGAGATACTTTGTTAAAAAGTGTTGTACTTGGTTTTTACCGTCTTTAAAACGTGAAAAAAAACAGAACTAGTTCATTATAAACAGTTTGCAGAGTCATTCTGAGCATCGTAATTCGTCACCACAAAGATAAGGTGAAGAGAATTTCAAAATACTGGGAAATCCACCGTTTATTGGTCAAATTGTCAAACGAGTCGTAATTAATGAAAATTGTTCTGCCGAGATCATTGATGAGGAACACGTGAGTCAGTTTACGCACATTTTCTTTGTGTTTTGGTCATTTTTAAGCATTTAAACATGTTTTTAGGTACTTCCCAACAGGACAGTTACTCTTTATTATGAAAATATTCAGAGTTATTTTCTTAAAAAGCGCCGTACTTGATTTTTACCGTCTTAAAAACGTGAAAAACACAACGAGTTCCTTAAAAACAGTTTGCAAACATGAGCGGAGATAAATATGTACGTCACAATCAACGAGCCGACCGCGAGGACTAAACCAGGACTAAACCAGGACTGAACCAGGACTAAACCAGGACTAAACCAGGACCGGACCAGGACTACACCAGGACTAAACCAGGACTAAACCAGGACTAGACCAGGACTAGACCAGGACTAGACCAGGACTAAACCAGGACTAAACCAGGACTAAACCAGGACTAGACCAGGACTACACCAGGACTACACCAGGACTACACCAGGACTAGACCAGGACTAGACCAGGACTAAACCAGGACTAAACCAGGACTAGACCAGGACTACACCAGGACTAACCAGGACACAGGACTACACAGGACTACACCAGGACTAACCAGACTAAACCAGGACTAAACCAGGACTAAACCAGGACTAACCAGGACTAGACCAGGACTAACCAGGACTAGACCAGGATTAAACCAGGACTACACCAGGACTAAACCAGGACTAAACCAGGACTAAACCAGGACTAAACCAGGACTAAACCAGGACTAGACCAGGACTACACCAGGACTAGGACTAAACCAGGACTAACCAGGACTAACACCAGGACTACACCAGGACTACACCAGGACTACACCAGGACTAAACCAGGACTAAACCAGGACTAGACCAGGACTACACCAGGACTACACCAGGACTAGACCAGGACTAAACCAGGACTACACCAGGACTACACCAGGACTAAACCAGGACTACACCAGGACTACACCAGGACTAGACCAGGACTAGACCAGGACTACACCAGGACTAGACCAGGACTAAACACCAGGACTAGACCAGGACTACACCAGGACTAAACCAGGACTACACCAGGACTAGACCAGGACTAGACTAAACCAGGACTAAACCAGGACTAAACCAGGACTAAACCAGGACTAACAAGACTAAACAGGACTAAACCAGGACTAGACCAGGACTAGACCAGGACTAGGACCAGGACTAAACCAGGACTAGACCAGGACTACACCAGGACTAGACCAGGACTAAACAAGGACTAAACCCTAAATAGACCGAGACAAAACCAGGACTTGACTGGGACTAGACCGGGACTAGACCGGGACTAGACCAGGACTAGACCAGGACTAAACCAGGACTAAACCAGTGTCATTAGTGGAGTATAAATATAAACTCGCTCCAGGAGTTGATCTCCTCCGCTGATGTTTTATGTCATAAAAACACTCAAGTCTCTCAGTCTGGTCTGACATCGTTTAGGGAAAAGACCAGGACCGGGCTCTTGTTTCCAGGGCAACGGACGCACGTCAAGTATTTTTCTCCCGTTCGTCCACCGCGTCTAAACTCAAATGCAAAGGCTCCAAATAGAGACGTCAAGGTGTTTTTTGACGCTTTGGTGTGAACGGCCCTTTACAGAAATTTTACTTAAAACTGCATGGCTCATTTGCATAAACTAAGCGAAGATAAAACTCCAGCTCTTGTGTCGCTGATGTGGTTCAACTTGTGTCGGATTAAAAGACATGACTCAGGTGAATACAGGTTAGTGTGACCAGATTTGTGTTTGTTCAAAACCAGGACACCGTACGGGGGGAGGGGCGGGGCCTCGTCATCCACATTGAGCGACTCTCACCTGGTAAAACTTTTTTCCCACTGGACACAGAAACATATGTGCTGCTTTATCCACTGTGCACATGGACTCACACTTGTCCCCAACGCAACGGAAAGTGTGGAATTTCTTGTACAAATCATCGTTAAATCCACATTTGTGCTTCGGTTCGTTACAGACTGACCCACTGTTTGTGTCTCGCTCCTTCTGATGCAGAGACACATGTACACACCTGTTTGGTCACGACACACAGAAAACATACATTCGGTTTGTCGATTAAAATTAACGTAATCGATGAAATTTTTAATGATCAATTATCGACAGTGTTGGGGAGTAACAGATTACATGTACCGGAGTTATGTAATCAGAGTACAAATTATGAGTAACTGTATTCAGTTACAGTTACTGTTTCAGTGAGTGGTAATTGGATTACAGTTACTTTGTTGAAATAAATGGATTACACAGAGGGATTTTCCTGTTTTCACATTTTGGGCTAAATCCCCCCCCCCCCCCCCTTTTTTTTTTTTTTTTTGGTAATTCCACTCATTGTCGGAAACAAAACCAAGTCTAAACTAGATCTAAACCAGGTCTAAACCAGGACTAAACCAGGTCTAAACCAGGACTAAACCAGGTCTAAACCAGGTCTAAACCAGGACTAAACCAGGACTAAACCAGGACTAAACCAGGTCTAAAACCAGGACTAAACAGGACTAAACCAGGTCTAAACCAGGTCTAAACCAAGACTAAATCAGGTCTAAACCAGGTCTAAACCAGGACTAAACCAGGTCTAAACCAGGACTAAACCAGGACTAAACCAGGTCTAAACCAGGACTAAACCAGGTCTAAACCAGGACTAAACCAGGTCGAAACCAGGTCTAAACCAGGTCTAAACCAGGACTAAACCAGGACTAAACCAGGACTAAACCAGGTCTAAACCAGGTCTAAAACAGGACTAAAACAGGACTAAATCATGCTGCATGGACCGTGTCTCCTCGTCTTCTATCAATAATATTTTTAATTTGGTTCAGTAAAGTTTGGGGCTTTTTTATTTTCTTTTATCAGACAAAACATCTTATGTGAAGATTTCCTCGTCTTTGCTTCTCTACAGCAAATCAAGTAATCCAAAGTAATCAGATTACATTACTCACATTAAGTAATTTAATGGATTATGTTACAAACTACATTTTGGTGTGTGTAATCTGTAATCTGTAGGGGATTACATTTTAAAAGTCACCTTCCCAACACTTATTATCGATTAATCGACTAATGCCCATCCCTAGTCTGGACGCTCTAGGACCAGGGCAAAACTAACTTCCTCAACTACATGAAAAAAAACAACAAAAAAACATCAAATACAGGCACTAAAATGAAAAAAAGTAAAAAAAAAAAAAAAGGTCAAATTGTGCATTCGGCAGTAACTCGTCCCTGTGTCTGTGCGGCGCAGTCAGCTGACGGTGAGCGCTGCAGATTTCTGTGGACTTGAGAACAACAGTGTGACAGATTCGGAGCGGTCGGGGGATGTTGCATAAGAGGAGCCAAAAATACAGCGTCATCATTGTCTGCTGTTATTCTTATGAAATTATCCATTCAAAACACTTCGGAGAACTCCTGCCGCCGTCACCGCCCGAGAACCGCAAAACGATGTGAAACTCTGTGAAAATGTTCGATACTGTACCAACTTTTGTTTCGTTCACACAAATCCTGCGACTTTTACCAAGGCCGATACCTGGGCCACGATACGATACATATTTCGATACAGTGAACTTTCAATTCGATACGATACGGTTCAATAAAAACAATGGCTGTGATACTAAAAGTCTTTGTTAAACCACTTCTTGTGCAAAGTGAATATGAAACACAAACATTTTAATCATCAAAACAGCGAAAATGTCAAATGTGTCGCATGAACTGCAAAAAAATCAAATCTAGCCAAGTTAAGATGACTTGAATTAAGAAAAATTTACCATAATTTGAGTAAATTCCACTTGACAAGTTAAATTATCCATCAGCGGAACATGATTTTTTTGTACTTAAAATATGAAAACACAACTTGCTACACAAATAAGATAAACAACAACCCTTAAAATAAGAAATGAAATCAAATGTTGCTTGAATTTAGAAAAACACTTATTCCATTGGCAGAGACGACTCAGATAAAGTCAAATGTTCTTAATTTTCATTTTAACCTAACTTTTTTGCTGTGTGAATGAGTTTCCTTCCACTAAATAAGCAACAAAACTGTAGCTGTAACAAAATTATTTAGTAAAATACACCAAAAATACTCGATACGCGATATATCGATACAGCAGCCCATGATATCGACACTGTATCATTACATTAAGATAAGATAAGATAAGATAATCCTTTATTGTCTCCCATGGGAGAAATTTGTCTTGGGACGGGGGTCACATGCTTTATCAAAAAAAACAGGACACCATAACACAAAGCAGCACATAAACAAACACCATAACACAAAGTAAATATGAGGCCAAGTATGACCACGAGTGATGCACCAACAGGACCCTTAAATTATCCTTAACAGGCAAACCCTTGCATTCTTCTGTTCTGTTAATTATTGCACATTCCCTAAGCCTATGTGCAGTTTTAATTATTGCACATTCCCTAAGCCTATGTGCAGTTTTTATTGCACATTCCCTAAGCCTATGTGCAGTTTTTAATATTGCACATTCCCTAAGCCTATGTGCAGTTTTAATTATTGCACATTCCCTAAGCCTATGTGCAGTTTTAATTATAATTATTGCACATTCCCTTAGCCTATGTGCAGTTTTAATTATTGCACATTCCCTAAGCCTATGTGCAGTTTTAATTATAATTATTGCACATTCCCTAAGCCTATGTGCAGTTTTAATTATTGCACATTCCCTAAGCCTATGTGCAGTTTTAATTATAATTATTGCACATTCCCTAAGCCTATGTGCAGTTTTAATTATAATTATTGCACATTCCTAAGCCTATGTGCAGTTTTTAATTATAATTATTGCACATTCCCTAAGCCTATGTGCAGTTTTAATTATAATTATTGCACATTCCTAAGCCTATGTGCAGTTTTAATTATTGCACATTCCCTAAGCCTATGTGCAGTTTTAATTATAATTATTGCACATTCCCTAAGCCTATGTGCAGTTTTAATTATTGCACATTCCCTAAGCCTATGTGCAGTTTTAATTATAATTATTGCACATTCCCTAAGCCTATGTGCAGTTTTAATATTGCACATTCCCTAAGCCTATGTGCAGTTTTAATTATAATTATTGCACATTCCCTAAGCCTATGTGCAGTTTTAATTATAATTATTGCACATTCCCTAAGCCTATGTGCAGTTTTAATTATAATTATTGCACATTCCCTAAGCCTATGTGCAGTTTTAATTATAATTATTGCACATTCCCTAAGCCTATGTGCAGTTTTAATTATAATTATTGCACATTCCCTAAGCCTATGTGCAGTTTTAATTATTGCACATTCCCTAAGCCTATGTGCAGTTTTAATTATAATTATTGCACATTCCCTAAGCCTATGTGCAGTTTTAATTATTGCACATTCCCTAAGCCTATGTGCAGTTTTAATTATAATTATTGCACATTCCCTAAGCCTATGTGCAGTTTTTATTATAATTATTGCACATTCCCTAAGCCTATGTGCAGTTTAAATTTAATTATTGCACATTCCCTAAGCCTATGTGCAGTTTTAATTATAATTATTGCACATTCCCTAAGCCTATGTGCAGTTTTAATTATAATTATTGCACATTCCCTAAGCCTATGTGCAGTTTTAATTATAATTATTGCACATTCCCTAAGCCTATGTGCAGTTTTAATTATTGCACATTCCTAAGCCTATGTGCAGTTTTTATAATTATTGCACATTCCCTAAGCCTATGTGCAGTTTTAATTATTGCACATTCCCTAAGCCTATGTGCAGTTTTAATTATAATTATTGCACATTCCCTAAGCCTATGTGCAGTTTTTAATTATTGCACATTCCCTAAGCCTATGTGCAGTTTTAATTATAATTATTGCACATTCCCTAAGCCTATGTGCAGTTTTAATTATTGCACATTCCCTAAGCCTATGTGCAGTTTTAATTATTGCACATTCCCTAAGCCTATGTGCAGTTTTAATTATTGCACATTCCCTAAGCCTATGTGCAGTTTTAATTATAATTATTGCACATTCCCTAAGCCTATGTGCAGTTTTTATAATTATTGCACATTCCCTAAGCCTATGTGCAGTTTTAATTATATTGCACATTCCCTAAGCCTATGTGCAGTTTTTAATTATTGCACATTCCCTAAGCCTATGTGCAGTTTTAATTATTGCACATTCCCTAAGCCTATGTGCAGTTTTAATTATAATTATTGCACATTCCCTAAGCCTATGTGCAGTTTTAATTATTGCACATTCCCTAAGCCTATGTGCAGTTTTTATTATAATTATTGCACATTCCCTAAGCCTATGTGCAGTTTTAATTATAATTATTGCACATTCCCTAAGCCTATGTGCAGTTTTAATTATTGCACATTCCCTAAGCCTATGTGCAGTTTTAATTATTGCACATTCCCTAAGCCTATGTGCAGTTTTAATTATTGCACATTCCCTAAGCCTATGTGCAGTTTTAATTATTGCACATTCCCTAAGCCTATGTGCAGTTTAATTATTGCACATTCCCTAAGCCTATGTGCAGTTTTAATTATTGCACATTCCCTAAGCCTATGTGCAGTTTTAATTATAATTATTGCACATTCCCTTAGCCTATGTGCAGTTTTAATTATTGCACATTCCCTAACCCTATGTGCAGTTTTTATTATAATTATTGCACATTCCCTAAGCCTATGTGCAGTTTTAATTATAATTATTGCACATTCCCTAAGCCTATGTGCAGTTTTAATATTGCACATTCCCTAAGCCTATGTGCAGTTTTAATATTGCAAATTAAACAATACGATATAACGATATTTCAATATTTTTGCACAGCCCTACGGGGATACTGCGTTTACATGCCACAGTATTCCGGTTACTATCGGAATATACCATCTACCAGCTAGTATCTCGATTTCTCATAACCGGGATACTGCGGGATTCTGGATTCTGAAACCGGGATCCTGCGTTTACATGCATCATGACGAAACCGGGACACTCAAAAAACCCGATCATACCCACGACACTGATGTGCTGTAAACACACTCAAATGTGGAACAGTGTGGAAGATCATTTGTTCCATCAGATTTTGAATTTTTAAACTCTGAAATTGACTCTTTGAATCATTTTTATTCTGAGTTTTGGTTGCAGAAATTTTAAGTATACTTTTTCAATATGTTTCAAATTCAAAATAAAAATTTCACCTTTTAAATATTCAGCACAAATATTTTCAAGCCCTCAAATTCCACAGTCAAAGTGTAAAATTCGCGGTGAAAATTTAGCTTTGGATCGTTTGCTTCTGCGTTGGCATCTTGGATCTTTCCGGCAATTTATTATTATTATTATTATTATTATTATTATTATTATTATTATTATTATTTTATATTAAATTTATTATTATTAGTTTTTTGTTTTTTTTTTTTGACTGTTGAATTTGAGAGCTTGCAAATATTTGTGCTGAATATGAATTTTTTTATATTGAATTTTTAACACTTTGAAAACGTACACTTAAAATTTCAGTAACTAAAATCTAGAATAAAAATAATTCAAACATGTTTTTCCAGAGTTAAAAAATTCCAAGTGAGAAATTCAGCTGCATTTAAAATTCAAAATCTGACAACAACAAATTATTTTTCATAAAACGGAACATTTTGAGCTTTGAAAATGTACACAAACTAATAATAGTTACTCAAACGTGTGAACGAAACTAAGAAACAAAACACAAAACTGCGGGTCTGTTTTAGATGAAGCAACAACATTCTCACATTCTCTGCTTGAAATTCACATGAAACAGTCTTGAGCAACTTCGGACTTTTAACATAAACAAGAGAGATTATATCAGGAGGCCGCCACTCAAACGACAAACCAGAAAACCACAAAACAAAAGATATAAGGGAACAGAAACATGAACATGCAAATTTGATCTGACGGACCTAAAACGTAAAAAAAACCCCCAAAAAAACACTGCATTGAGAAACTCTACACACAACCCCATAACTGTTCTTTTTATTTATTTATTGTTCTTTTGTTGCTTGTTGTTGTTGTTTTTTAAGAAATTGCCGATACGATACACAGGCCAGGATACGATACGCTTTTCGATACAGTGCACTTTCGACTCAATGCGATTCGGTTTGATACATTTCAAGCCGTTTCGATGCGGTTCAGTGGAAAAACAAAGGTTAAATCATGGCTCTGATACTAAAAATTACTTTTGTGCAAAGTTAAGATTAAAAAAAAACACCAATTTTACTCAAAACTGTGAAAATATCGACACAATTGAGGCTCTTACACAAAATAATTTTGTAAAATATATCTAAAAATACTCCAATAGACAATATATCGATAGAGCAGCCCACGATATTGATACTTTATCATCAAATTAAACGATACGATATAGTGATATTTCAATATTTTGCACAGCCCTAGTCTCATGTTTATATTGTTATTAATGTGCTGAGTATTCCTTCCCTCAAAATGACAGAAAATTATTCAAAAAATAAATAAATAAAATCATTTTCAAAACGTACTCTTGCTCCAGTACAGATTATATATCGTAAGCAGCTCTTGAGATCGAAATACGTCAGTCTGTGTCGAATTATAAAGCGTTTTACAGTCTGATAATCCTGAAGTGCGCATTAGCTTCCTAGTTGTTGATGGCTTTATCAGCAAAAATCCACTCTGGTCTCTTAAAAGTTGAGAAAAAAAATCACATCTGGAGTTGAGTTTTGTTTCATTTACACATGTTTGAGTAGCTCTTTATTATTAGTTTGTCTACAGTTCTAAGCTTAAAATGCTCTGTTCCACCTTGTGATGTCATGAAGTGGTAGTATTCAAGGTAATAGCTACGTTTTAACTTTAGTACAGTAGAGATTGGCAATTCCAGGGCTGAAAAGATCCAAATGATTTTGATTCTGAAGGTGTATTCTTCATTAGACAGCAGCTTTGGACAACGTAAAACAACGGCTGTGAGGAGAAGAGTGAATATAAAGGCAAAGTAACTACATTTGAGGTTAGACTTTTCACAAATGTGTGACACAGACGTCACAAAAGAGTTTGCAAAGCTCCCCAAGTAAGACTGCCACTATATATCCTCACAGCAGGTCCATATTCCAGCAGAAAGTAGAGCTGGGACGAGACACAACTTCCACAAGACGAGACGAGATACAAGATGGGGTCAACGAGAACGAGACAAGACGAGATTTTAACACAATTCCTAATACTGTACGCTGAAGATAGTTAGGGACTGTACACGAGAAAACACAACGATGTCACATCCGGGGCGGCAACCATTTTGGTAGGCAAAAAGCGTCCGTGTCAACAAGTCAACATCAACATCGTCAACAGTTATCGACGTACAACATCAACAATTGTCATACAACATCAACAACAACAACAATAACAACATCAACAACATCAACAACAACATCATCAACAACATCAACAACAACATCAACAACATCAACAACATCATCAACAACATCAACAACATCATCAACAACATCAACAACATCATCATCAACATCATCAACAACATCAACAACAACATCAACATCATCAACAACAACATCAACATCATCAACAACAACATCAACATCAACAACAACAACATCAACAACATCATCAACAACAATAACAACATCAACAACAACATCAACATCATCAACAACATCAACAACAACATCAACAACAACATCAACATCATCAACAACAACATCAACATCATCAACAACAACATCAACATCATCAACAACAACATCAACAACAACATCATCAACAATAACAACATCAACAACAACATCAACATCATCAACAACATCAACAACAACAACATCAACAACAACAACATCAACAACATCAACAACAACATCATCAACATCATCAACAACATCAACAACAACATCATCATCATCATCAACAATAACAACATCAACAACAACAACAACATCATCATCAACATCAACAACAACAACATCAACAACAACATCATCAACAATAACATCAACATCAACAACATCATCAACAACATCAACAACAACATCAACAACATCAACAACAACATCATCAACATCATCAACAATAACAACATCAACATCAACATCATCAACAACAACATCATCAACAACATCAAAAACAACAACAACAACAACAACAACATCATCATCATCATCAACAACGACAACATCAACAACACCTACAACATCAACATCATCATCAACATCATCAACATCAACAACAACAACAACAACATCAACAACAACAACATAAACAACAACATAAACAACAACATAAACATCAACAACAACAACATCAACAACAACATCAACAACAACAACAACAACAACAACAACAACAACAACAACAACATCAACAACAACATCAACAACATCAACAACAACATCAACAACATCAACAACAACAACAACAACAACAACATCAACAACAACAACAACAAGTTCAGTCGTGGTTCAGTCCTGGTTCAGACCTGGTTCAGACCTGGTTCAGACCTGGTTCAGACCTGGTTCAGTCCTGGTTCAGACCTGGTTCAGACCTGGTTCAGTCCTGGTTCAGTTCTGGTTCAGACCTGGTTCAGACCTGGTTCAGACCTGGTTCAGTTCTGGTTCAGTCCTGGTTCAGTCCTGGTTCAGACCTGGTTCAGACCTGGTTCAGACCTGGTTCAGACCTGGTTCAGACCTGGTTCAGTCCTGGTTCAGTCCTGGTTCAGTCCTGGTTCAGTCCGTTGTCTGTTTTTTCCATTCTTCATTTAAACACAAAATCGAAAACTGAAAAAATGAATCATTATCAGTTTTTTTCATTTCTGTTTTGGAGACAAATAATGAAGAAAATAGCAGTTTTTTTCATTTTCTTATTTTCTTCTGAAAAACGAATCCACTAACGATAACAGGTTTTATCATCTCGTTACCTATAATTCACCTCAAACTCTTGCCGTACTCTCTCGCTGTTATGACTTTGTGATTGTAGTGACTGTGCGTAAACTCCGTGACCTCGTGGATCCCGTCCCTCCCTCCTCGTCCCGGCGCTCCCTCTCCCTCTCTCCCTCTCTCTCCGTGTCCTGGTCCAGTTTCGGCCTCTCTCTCGTATTATCGCTGTATCTGCCCCTCCCTCCCTCGTCCTCCGGGTCCCTGCGTGGCGCGCCGGGTCGGGCCTGCGCTGGTCAGAGGTGGCCGCGCTGTCTGACGGCCTCTGGGGACAAAGCTCCTGTTCTTCCTGGGAAAGCCCCCGCCCCCGCCCCCCTTCCCCCCCCGTCCGCCCGGAATTCTGCCCTCGCCTACGGGAGCTGGGAGGGGACACGGGACACACACACAGGCAACAAGGCAACAACACGGCGAAGTCCAGAGTCTGTACGAGCAGGTTTTTCATCAGATCGTGTTGGACGTTGGAGTTGAACTAAACACAGATGAGATTATTTGTCAGGTTCAGAGTCGCATGTTCCTCGAGTGTTTTCAGGTGAGACTCAAACCCAGAGACTCGTTAAAGGTTGTATAGAGGATTTTTTTAAGGAAAGAGAAATCCAGCGACAGTCCTCGACACCACCTTCCTCCTCCACAGGTCCCTCTAGAAATAATTTAGAGACCGACACCTCAGTTTTTAGACCCTTTGTCTGCTTCAGTCGCACAATCACTGAAAGGAATCTCCAAGAATCACCTCAGTTCGCTCTTCGCTCCTTTTCTCCTTCTCTTCGTCTTTCAGCGACCTCAAAAAACGACTTTCTTTTGCGGCGAACTGGTGGTCGATTCTCGTCCGACATTGCAACAAACTTTATGCGAACTGCGAGAGAGCCACAATTAGAAAAAGCCTCTAAGAACTGCTGCATAGTTACCTTAGAAACGTAGGGAGTTTGATTGGCGACCTAACAGCCAATAGAAAATGAGGCAGCCTCGTTTTCTATTGGCTGATGTTTATCTGGCCTCAACACGTCCACAGTTGATAGATTTTCTTTCTTTTTTTTTTTGGTCATCATAATTACAAAGCTGCTGCGTCTCTGTAATGGTATTTTAAACTTTCATTGACAATTTGAAACAAACAAAAAATCCTCCATACAACCTTTAAAATCTGAGAGGAACTGAGTTTATCGCAAAAAAAAAAAAAAAGGTCAGGACTAACACCAAAAGTAGATCATTGTATCAGTTAGAGGAGTAGATCTGTGGAAGAGTCTGGTGAAAAGGATCGACATCAACAAAGACATTAAAAAATAAAAATAAATAAAAATAATAATAATTTAATTCTACAGGCAAATTGTTGTGTTTTAGCAGAGTCCTGCACAGGTCCAGTTTTGGGTCCATTCCACCCCCGTTGCCTGTGCCCGTGATAAATCGGGGTCAGCCCAATAGTCCAGGACTAAACCAGGACTAAACCAGGACTGGACCAGGACTAAACCAGGACTGAACCAGGACTACACCTTGGAGAACACCAGAAATGGACCAGGGCTAGACCAGGACTGAACCAGGATTACACCAGGACTAGACCATAGAGAACACCAGAAATGGACCAGGACTGGACCAGAACTGGACCAGGACTACACCAGGACTGCACCAGGACTACACCAGGACTGGACCAGGACTGAACCAGGACTGAACCAGGACTACACCATGGAGAACACCAGAAATGGACCAGGACTGGACCAGAACTGGACCAGGACTACACCAGGACTACACCAGTACTGGACCAGGACTAAACCAGGACTAAACCAGGACTACACCTGGACTACACCACACCAGGACTACACCAGTACTGGACCAGGACTAAACCACGACTGAACCAGGACTACACCAGTACTACACCAGAACTACACCAGAACTACACCAGGACTACACCAGGACTACACCTGGACTACACCACACCAGGACTACACCAGGACTGGACCAGGACTGGATCAGGTCTAAAACCGGACTAAACCAGTGTCATTTGCATAAATATATACACGCCACAACCACTGAACCGATTGCGAGGACTAAACCAGAACTGGACCAGGACAAAACCAGGACTGAACCAGGACTACACCAGGACTACATCAGAACTGCACCAGGACTAAACCAGGTCTAAACCAGGAGCGCAGCCACTAGGCCAATCACTCTGTGTAATAAAAACACTAAAGTCTATCTCAGCCCGGTCCATTGTTCCAGGAAAAGATGGGAAATGTCTCTTGTTTCCAGGGTAACAGACGGCCTGGACACGCGTCAAGTATTTTTCTCCCGTTCGTCGTTCATTTGGTTCACCTGACCCGCCCGTGTGTGATCACTACCCACCCACACACCCGCCCCTAAAACTCCAGAACGCTAAAACCCACCCGATTCAGCAACTAGTAGAAGTAAAATACGCCTTCTTTAGACGAGTTTCCTGTAACTTCATGGTGGATTGTTCGCCTCCTGCTTGTTGCCATGGATATATAATCGATCGGCCTCGAATGTTCCACTGTATTGTACTGAAACGATCAATCTCTACAAGCAGGTGACGCCACAAGACCAAGGTACAGGTCAGGTCTGCGGAGAGGCGTCCCCGCTCGCTGTAAGAATGTACGTTTTTCACACTGCAGAAAGATATAAACACTTAAATCTATCAGAAAATGACTTAAAAGTAGTGAAATTATCTGTCCATGCAGCAAAATAAATTTACTCGACAAGTTATCTTAAAATAAACGACGTCTAGACTCGGATTAAACATCTCAGAAGTGGATAATAAATCTGAAAACAACACGAAATAACCTGATATAAGTTTTAAAATCTTGGCCAGATCTGAGAAATATGCAGTGTAAGGCATATTTGAGGAATAAAATGGCTTAAAATAAAAGTGAAATGCCATATTTTGGAACATTCCAGAGTGGAGACAAGGATATGGCAAAGCTCCAACCAGAAACTAAAGTGATCTGTATAGAAAACTGGCAAAGCAAATGGGTCTTACAGTAAATCTCACGCTAACGTTGCTAAAAACAATAGCTCTGGAGGTGTTCGCTTGTTCGTGACGACGTCGCGGAGCACGGACGATTGTTTTGAGCTCTCACAGGGAAACTGATGACTCCGACTCTGACTATGCGCTGGAACAAAACATGACTCGGGTCTGTTTTTGACGAAGAAAACACCAGAACTTCAACTTTTTATAACAATATATGACTTCAAGAAACACATTTTGAGAGCGGCTTGGCGAAAATAAAACGTAGGATTGTTTGTATACTCGTACACTACCAGTTAAAAGTTGAAACATGCCTTGAATGTTTTTTCTGTGTTTACTACTTTCTACATTTTTAGATATGTACATGTGCACTTGGAGACGTATCGGATATTGTCCTAAATCTTGCCGATACGGGCCGATACAGTCCACGTCGGCATGTTATATCTCGTTATAAAGCTTAAACTCTCGAAATTAGGTCCATTTAATCCAATTTACAGAGAGTTAAATGTCCATGTGCTCTTGTTTACACCAGTGCGCTACACTGAGGCGCTGCTTTAAACGCAGCTGAGTTTGAGCCACGAAACTGACGATAAATAAAAGTGAACTTCAGAGCAGTTTAGGCCAGAAACAAAACTACTGCTGTTCTTATCAAAGTGCGAGTGCAGAGACGACTGTCCCCATAGACCAGTGATACTCAGTTTATTTTACAAGAGCCACATTGGAAGAGCAAAATTAAGGAGAACCACTTACACCAACAAACGGCCACACAACAAGTCGCTTTTGCAAATGTGCATTTCTACAGATATATTAGACATCCCACAAAAAACAAACATATTTACCTTAATACTAGGATGAGCAGAAGCTGCATGCATTATTACTATTACTAATCTGCATAAATAAACTCAACTTTACAACGTATAAACTAAAACCACTATAGATCCACATCAGCCTGTTTGACATTATAATGTGTTTAATTCAGCTTTGACACTTTTGTTTATGTTTTACAGCAAACCACATGGCTCATTTGCATCAACTGTAAGCCTGACAAAAAAAGCAGCTTTTTCCTTGTGCGCTGATGTAGTTCAGCTTCTGTGGGACTAAAGGACACGACTGAATGGAATATGAGTGTTCTTTCAGTGACAGAGGGAGGCTCAAAAGCCGAGCCACGCAAATGAGTATCCCTGCCATAGACAAATGACTGTCCCACAGACAGAGGACCCAACATAGGCAAGGCAAGTTTATTTGTATAGCACAATTTGTACACAAAGTAATTCAAAATGCTTTACAGAATAAGAAATACATTAAAATCATAATAAAAACAAATCAAAACATAAATAATCATGAAGATTAAAATTAAAAAAGAGAGACATAAATTGGAGAGAAGAGTGCAGAATGAAAACCTTTCAGTTATTTGCACAGTTAAACAGAAATGTTTTGAGTCTGGATTTAAACAGCGTCACAGAAGAGTCTGTCTCACATGTTCAGACTGTTCCAGGTTTTAGCTGCATGAACCTGAAACTCTGACTCCCCTTGTTTAGTCGTGACTCTGGGCACCAGCAGGAGGCCGGTCCCTGAGCTCCTCAGAGTGTGAGATGTTCATATGACACTAACATGTCACAGATGGACTTTGGTGCTCGGCCATGGAGAGACTTGTACAAAACAGAGCTGCTTTAAAGTCTCTGAGCCACAGGAGCCAGTGCAGAGACCTGAGACCAGGACTTATGTGCTCGTACTTCCTAGTTCGAGTAAGGACCCGAGCTGCAGCGTTCTGGATGTTCTGCAGCGTCTCACAGCTCGTTTGGAGAGACCAGTCAGCAGAACATTACAGTATCTAACCTACTGGAGACAAACGCATGGATAAGTTTCTCCAAGTCTGATTTAGACAGTAAACCTTTGATTTTTGCTATGTTTTTTAGATGGTAAAAGGCTGCAGATGTTATTGATTTGATGTATATGTTGAATATAACATACTGGGTTATGTTATATTTACGGATGATCGTTTTCAGCCAGGATTAAAAGGACACTTATTAGTGCAGACTTGTGATCTGAGAGGGGCTTGTGTGAGCGCTGAGTGTCACAAATGTGTTGGTTTTGAAGCTACTTTTGAATTATTCTCATTGTTTAGCTCTTAGCCGCTGTAAAATACCACACATAAACAACCTGATTTCTTACATTGGCCTAGAGCAGGGCAATAAGAGAGGCATAAATTGTCATTTGTTTAGGTAAAATACAGAAAAGCTGCTTAAAACTGACCAAAACACAAAGAAAATGTGACTATACTGACTCACATGTTTGTCATGAACGGTCTCTGCGTAACAATTTTCCTTAATTATGCACTTGTTTCACAATTTTATTTTTACCAATCACCAAAAAAATGCAAAACACAACTCCAGGTTTGTTTGAGATGCGAAAACATTATAACAGAACAGAAAATAGCGCCATACGGACCCAGTATCGTTCTATAAAATACCATCAGTCTTCATCCTCGTATAACGTGGACGTCTATAGCGGCGGTGTAATTATCGTAGGTGCGGAGTGACGGCCTGAACACGTCCTTTGTCCAGCTGTGGGTTAAACCGAACAGCTGAAAGGTTAGGGCCCCATCCCCGCTTTTCACTGTGCGCCCTCTGTACGGTGTCCTTGAGGGGACATTCATCAAACTCACATTCTATAGTCGGCACATGTCACTGTAATGAACAAGGCTGTTGTGTGAGGCTTTCATACATTAGTTATGCTTCAAGAAAAGACATTTTGACATGGAATTTGGTGATTTTTAGCCAAGAATATCAGCAGTGTCATCCATTTAAATTATTTTTAATTCCTGATTTTTAACATTTCAAATTAAAATGTATCTGCACACAACTGAGAAATTTATTAAGAAATTTTTTTGTTGTGTGTAGGGATGATTTTCAGTATTTTCATCACAGCAGAAGCAAAATAAATAAAGTGACCAACATAAATAAAGTGAAATGATGTTAAATAAAGAGCTGTGGTAAACCTGCACACGTCTGATCTCTGAAAACATGAACCATCTCCAACACGACGCACACACAGAACAAACTCACCATCATCATCAACACCCCTCTGTCACAGAAAGAACACTCATATTCCACTGAGTCGTGTCCTTTAGTCCGACAGAAGTTGAACCACATCAGCGCACAAGGAAAGAGCTGGGTTTTTTTTCAGAGCTTATAGTTTATGCAAATGAGTCATGTGGTTTTAAGTTTCATTTATGTAAAATGTAAACAAATGTGTCAAAGCCAAATTAAAGACATTATAATGTCAAACGGGCTGATGTGGCTCTAGAGTGATTATGGTTTATATGTTGTAAAGTTGAATTTATTATTTAGTAATGATGATAATTTAAATATAAAAACATTAATGATTAATTGAAAATTGATTGTTATTTCTTCCGACGATTGATTAAGAAAATGTAATTGAATGCTCATCCCTAGTTGTGTTTTTGTTTAGCAGCTTAAAGGTGCTGTTTTTAAAGTTGCACTCTGTAATTTTTTGGTTATGGGTCTGTCACCTGCTTGTTTCTATGGATATGTCCTGGAATGTTCCACAGTGTAAGTAAGTAAGTAAGTCTTTATTTATATAGCGCTTTTCACAGACATTTTTTGTCCCCAAAGACACTTTACAGAGCAATATTCAGCATTATTCATTCACTCTACACCTGGTGATGGTAAACTACTGTTGTAGCCACAGCTGCCCTGGGGCAGACTGACAGAAGCGCAGCTGCCATGTCAATCGGCGCCATCAGTCCCTCCGACCACCACCATCACTCACACACACACCACTTTCATACAAGACAATGTGGGTGAAGTGTCTTGCCTAAGGACACAATGATTGAATTGATTGTATTTAATTGACCTCGACTATCAACTGTTCTTGGACCTGGAGCATGTTTTGGGTTGATGGGGGAAACCGGAGCACCCGGAGGAAACCATCCAGACACAAGGAGAAACATGCAAACTCCACACAGAAAGGCCCGGGTGACCCTGGGATCGAACCCAGAACCTTCTTGCTGTGAGGCATGAGTGCTAAACACTCAGCCACCGTGCCGCCAAGTGTGACATTAAACAGATTTACTTTACATTTATTCAATTGCAGGTGGTTTTACAGCTGAAATATACCTAGAAAATCAGGTATTCTGACTGTGAGTTAGGTCGCTTCTCCACAGATCTGACCTGTACCTTGGTCTGGTTTGGTCTCCATGAAAATAGAACAGTTTAATGCCACACTGTGAAACATTCCAGACAAAGCAGTAACATCTCCTTGGAGCTTAAACCAGAAAAGTTACGTTTAAAAGCGTCTTTAAAGTCAAACATTCTCACGGTCGGTGTGGCGTTTTTTGGTCAGACGCCACAAACTGACAACAAATCAAAACATCAGGAACTAGGACAAAGCTCCGGATTCCTCTCTCCTCACGTGATTTGTTGTATTATATAATGAGCCGATCTGTTTTTCTCTGCAAACTGAACACGCTTGTCGGAATGCAGGAAAACCATCCGCAGGAGTGAGGGCGAGGGGGAGGATTCGTGTTGTTTAGCGGGAGCACCTGTGGCTGATTTGGCACGGTTTAGTTTGGCGCGAAAAGCCGAGTAAAGGTCAAATATTACACAAAAATCACCCTTGTGAACTGAAGTCATGTTAGAATCACACTTTATTATTAGTCTGTCTACATCTCCAAAGCTCAAAACGCCCTGGTCCACTTTGTGATGTCATGAAGCTGTAGTTTTCAAGTTGCATTTTAACTTTTGTTCAGTAGAGGTCGGCGATTCCAGGTGCTGAAATGATCCAAATGATTCTAATGAAGGTGAATGGAGTTTAAAAACACACGACATCACAAGGTGCAACAGAGTGTTTTCAGTTTGAGAGAAAAACTCATCGTAAATACGCAAGATCTGTGTTTTAAACATGCGCGAATGAAACAAAACACAACTCCAGGTTTTGTTTGTGATGAAGAAATTGTGGTGCTTCTACCCTAACGGCTGGTGGCTTCGGTTTGTCCTCTTTTGTCTGCGTTTGTGACAGAGATACCAGCAAAGAAAGACTGAAGACACGACATTAAAGGCTCCAAAAATACATTCAGTTGTCCTAATTTACTCTCTGACTGGAGTATTGTTCGGATGAAGTGTCCCAGAACACTTTTCCGCACGTGCGCAGAGGCCGGGAGGCAAAAAGTCAGTGGACGCGCTCGTTTGTGTTGACAGTTGCGTTTGTCTGTCATGAGAAAACTTGTCTTATTTTGAAGTAGGTTTTGCATTTAAGTGTTTTGACATGACTTCAACATCTTACTCTAAGGCACAGGTGTCAAACATAAGGCCCAGGGGCCAGATCCGGCCCTCCAAGACCTTTAATGTGGCCCTTGGGTGATTTTCTACTAAAATATTTTAATAATATTTTCTATTAAAATCTTGTTAATTTTCTGTGGTGTTTATCACAGCAGCGTCTCCAGCGTCTCTGTACGTGGCCCCTCCCACCAGAGCAGCACAAATGAAGACTTGTCTCTTTCCAAACGCTCTTAAAGGACGATCGTTTTGACTGTTGACCGTGACACCCTCATCAGAAAAATGTCCAACATGAGAAAAGTGGAAGTGTGGACTGTATTTTTCTTAAAGTTTCAGGTTGTTCATAATATTATAATATTTTGTAAAAGAAAGAGTTCATCAATTAAAAAAGATTTCTGTAATAGATTTGTGTTTCTCTGCACAAATATTTGAACTTATTGTTATTTTTGGGGTTTATATGACATGAGTTTTCTGATCCGGACACTTTGGGATCAAAGTCGGTTGGATACGGCCCCCGGAACAAAATGAGTTTGACACCCCTGGTCTATGGCTGCGTTCAGACTGCAGCCTGAAGTGACCCAAATCAGATTTTTTGGCTTCTATGTGACCTGTATCTGATCTTTTAATGACAGTTTGAACGACAAAGATCCGATTTTTTCAAATGTGACCCAGGACACTTGGATATGTGCTCCTGAAACTGATACATATCTGATCTTTTGACATGTGACTTCAGTCTGAACGATCAAAGTGCATTCATCCACCTACACGTTATCAACAAGACACAAACGTCACTATTCTGCGCTGAAGTAGGTGAAAATTGTTAATGAACTCTGTGTCACTGAAGTGAAGCACATCACCACTCACCACTCTTGGCTCCGTCTCCACATCCACACGTTCCTTTCAACGGACTGTCCCACAAAAACACCACGCCAAAAACCTCATCCTTTCTCTTCTCAATCTCCTCCTTAAAACAAGTAAGTTGTTCATGTTCTGGCTCCGGTACGAGAGGAACTTTAAAATCTCCAGGTGCTCGATGCTCGTGTCCATGTTTGGACAACTTCTGTAAACACAGAGACGCTCGCTGCGGTTGACGTCGTCGGGACACTTTCGGGCCTTTTAACGTTCACACTGGAGATCACATACAAGTCACAAAAAAATCTGAATTGAGCGTTAAGCCCTGCGGTCTGAACGTAGCCTTAGTCACTGAATGTTGAAAATCAAAACTTACTGTGAAAAGTTAAAACTCGCCGATAATGATTGAGCTCTTTTTTTTTCCTTTTTCTTTTTCTTATTTTTGGTTTTATTTTGAAAAACAAATGAATGATACACAGATTTTATAAAACCAAATGTCAGTGAGTGCGTTAACATGCGCAAAACACATGCTTTTCTTTAATTATTTCCAACATAAATAATACATTTTTTGCCTTCTTTAACATTATTATTAGGTTGTACAATTATGAACAGAAAAAAAATGTCATAATTTACAAAAATTAAGATTAGAAATATGTTTTTCTGTTTGAGGGTTTAGTGTGTGGAGCGACCTGAGTGACGATTAAAAAAAAAAAAAAAGTGAGAGAGAGTAAAGCCAACCTGTGACTTAGTAATTGGTAACTCTTTGTCATTGCTGTTGGTGTGCCTTTGGGCAAGACACTTAACCCACCTCCCCCCACAGTGAGTCTGCGTACACTGGTGTGTGAAAGGGAGAGTGGTTCCTTGTTGTAAAGCGCTTTGAAGATGGAAATAGTTCAAGTAAATCAAGTAAAAACTGAAGATCGTCTTGTCTAGAGAAGTCAAGATGAACCAGTTTTCTAATTACAGGCCGTGTGTGTGTTTGTGTGTGTGTTTGTTTGTGTGTGTGGTTGTGTGTTTGTGTGTGTGTTTGTGTGTGTGTGTGAATCCCAGCCACACATTTCCCATCATCTTTAGTCCGGGAATAATCCTGTGTGTGGTGTGAAATGCATTTTTAGGACACCTGTTATGCCACTGTTTCCTTAAAACAGTCGTTACGGCCAATGTGTGTCACTCTTTTTCTCTTTCTCGACCACACACACACACAGACACACACACACTAACACACACACACACACACACACACACAGACACACACACACATATATAGGGGAGACCGCAGTGAGACATGAGCAGTATATCAGTGCTGCTTTAAATCACTTGAACTCTGTGGTTTGTCTTGTCGTCTTGTTGTGAGAAAAAAGCGAATGTGTGAACTTCAACCACGACTTGTTCACATTAAAGGGCCAGAGTGAAATAAAAATCACATATGAGCGTTTAATTAATCTCAAAAGCTCTAGTATAAGTCATTATTTTGTTTCTGTTTAAGGTTCGAACAGCGCAACAGACTACAACAATTACGAGTGCACAGTGTTGGGGAGTAACAGATTACAAGTACCAGAGTTATGTAATCAGAGTAACTGTATTCAGTTACAGTTACTGTTTCATTGAGTGGTAATTGGATTACAGTTACTTTGTTGAAATAAATGGATTACATAGTGGTATTTTGCTGTTTTTACTTTTTTTTTTTTCTCGGTAATTCCACTCATTGCGGGACACTAAACCAGGTCTAAACCAGGACTCTAAACCAGGACTAAACCAGGATCTAAACCAGGACTAAACCAGGACTAAACCAGGACTAAAACCAGGTCTAAACCCAGGTCTAAACCAGGATTAAACCAGGACTAAACCAGGTCTAAAAACCAGGTCTAAAACCAGGTCTAAAACCAGGTCTAAAACCAGGACTAAACCCAGGTCTAAACCAGGGTGTAAAACCAGGTCTAAAAAAACCTAGTTTCTAAACTAGTTCTAAATATTGGTTTTCATAAACCAGGAATATGAAAACCCAAAAGGTCTAAAATTTTTCAAATGTGATAAAAATCAGGTCAAAAACTAATTCCTAAAATAGGTTAAACCAGGTCTAAACCAGGACTAAACCCAGTTCTAAACCAGGTCTAACACAGGATTTAACAGGACTAAATCATGCTGCATGGACGTGTTTCCTCGTCTTCTATTAATATTTTTAATTTGGTTCAATAAAGTTTGGGCTTTTTATTTTCTTTTATCAGATAAAACATCTTATGTGAAGATTTCCTCGTCTTTGTTTCTCTACAGCAAATCAAGTAATCCAAAGTATTCAGATTACATAACTCACTTTAAGTAATTTGATGGATTACATTACAAACTACATTTTGGTGTATGTAATCTGTAATCTGTAGGGGATTACATTTTAAAAGTCACCTTCCCAACACTGCGAGTGCATTATAACGAGGTTTAGTAAATTACATCGCGAATAATCATAAAATTGCGATATTTTTCCTCACAATAATCGTAACTCAGAGTCACAGTTTTGTCAGTGCAGAAAGCAGCGAGGGTCAACTTTAGACGGACGACGTTTGTAGATATTTGCACTTTTTAACACATCGAATATTGATCTTAAATCCAAACAACATGGAGGAGAACTTCCTGGATTACCACCAGATGACATCATACAATCCATGTGTTATTTGTTCATTCGTTTTTCAAAATAAAACCAAAAATAAGAAAACGAAAAAACAACAATTTTCTTCTATTTCAATTTTGTGTTTAAATGAATAATGGAAAAAATGGATAACGACCGTTTCCCGTTTACGTGACTTAAACTGCGATGCCGGACTTTTGCACCGCATACAGACTGAACCAGAACTAAACCAGGTCTAAATCAGGACTAAATCAGGACTAAACCAGTACTGAGTGTCAGGATGGGCCCAGAGGTGCACACATGCAAAAAGTTGAGAGATCAGGACTGAGACCGGGACCAGGCCAGGACTGAGACCGGTTTAGTCCTGTTTTAGTCCTGGATCAGTTTATGTCACAGAAACTGGAAACAGTCATTATCCATTTTTTCCATTTTTCATTTAAACACAAAATCGAAAACTGAAAAAACGAATCATTATCTGTTTTTTTTTACATTTTGGTTTTGGAGACAAATAATGAAGAAAATTGTTGTTTATTCGTTTTCTTATTTTTGGTTTTATTCTGAAAAATGAATGAAAGAACGACACACAGATTTCATACAGTGGGAGCAAGGGTTTTAAAAGCCAAAATATGCAGAACTTTTTGAATCTTTTTGCGATTAATTTTGCCTTTTTCCTTGTGTGAAAAAAAACAAGGAAAAATGCTAAATTAATCGCAAAAAGATTCAAAAAGTTTCAATCACAGTCAAGCGAAATGGAGTGAAAAATAAATCTTGATATACGATATTTATCTCAATATCTGCGCAGGAAAAATAGCCTCCCAAAATTACAAAACAAATATGCCAAATTTCTCATGTTTTTTTTTTGTACTGATGCGCACAGAGAATGTTCATGTAGAAACAAAATGTTCTCCAACATACAAAAAATCCCTGTATTCAAAGATACAAAAATTTAACTGTAAAACTAAGAAATAATAAATATTACCTTCTTTTCATTTAAAAATAAAACAGCTCAACTCAAGCTCCTCTTTGCATTAACTCTGTTGACCAAATGAACCAGAACCGTGAGCTCATTTAGCACAGGAAGTTCAGGAGGGTCCTCGCCAGCGGAAGGAGCTCTGAGGTTTCCCACAATCCACTGCAGATCAAACCCAATGTTTCCAAACACTGTTGCACAAGTTACTACACTGCAACAGATTATTGATGAAAATCTTCTGCATAAATAAACTTTACATCACTAAACTTTACAAGATATAAACCCTAACGACTCTAGAGGCACATCAGCCAGTTTGAGATTATACAATATACAATATGTGCACATTTGTTTACATTTTACAGAAACCAAACTTTAAACCACATGGCTCATTTGTATAAACTAAAAAACAGCTCTTTCCTTGTGCGCTGATTAGGGACGGGCATTCCATGAAATTTTCTTAATCGATTGTCGGGAGAATTAACGATCGATTATCGATTAATCATTAACGTTTTTATATTAAAATGATCATCATTATTATTACTATCTGCACTAATCTGCATAAATAAATTCAACTTTACGACAAATAAACCGTAACGACTCTAGAGCCACATCAGCCCGTTTGACATTATAATGTGTTTAATTCAGTTTTGTTCAAATCTCACAGAAACGAAACTTAAAACTGCATCACTAATTTACATAAACTCAGCAAAGATAAAACTCCAGCTCTTGTGTCGCTGATGTGGTTCAATTTCTGTTGGATTAAAAGACATGACTCAGGTGAATACAGGTTAGTGTGACCAGATTTGTGTTTGTCAAAACCAGGACAGCGTACGGGGGGAGGGGGGCGGGGCCTCGTCATCCACATTGAGCGACTCTCACCTGGTAAAACTTTTTCCCACTGGACACAGAAACATATGTGCTGCTTTATACACTGTGCACATGGACTCACACTTGTCCCGAACGCAACGGAAAGTGTGGAATTTCTTGTACAAATCATCGTTAAATCCACATTTGTGCTTCGGTTCGTTACAGACTGACCCACTGTTTGTGTCTCGCTCCTTCTGATGCAGAGACACATGTACACACCTGTTTGGCCACGATACACAACAACATACAGTCGGTTTGTCGATTAAAATTAACGTAATCGATGAAATTCTTAATGATCAATTATCGATTAATCGACTAATCATGCCCATCCCTAGTGCCAACTTTGGGTTTTCACGGCAGAAGTGAGGAGAGAATGAGACGCACGTGAGGGGAGGAGTCACAACATCAAGGAGGCGAAGGCGAGGACAGGACAGAGAAGGCAAACGAACAAAGCGGCGAAATCTGAATTAAATATGAGTATTATATCGATATATATACGATATGTCAGAATCAGTGGCGGAATTTGAAATTTCAGGGCCCTAGGTGAACTTGACTTTAGGGCCCTCACTGTTTTGTTTTTGTTTTGTTTATTTTTTTTTATATATTTATTGTCTGTTTTCCTCATTATTCTTGAGACTTGCACATCTCAATTTATTTAAATTCTGGTGGATTGGAAACTTGTCTTATTATTTCAGTCGCCTACTAGATAACCAGAACTGAAAGTAGTTTTATTTTTTTGCTGGTACAATTAAAATTTTTTTTTTACATCCATTAATGATGATGATGATTATTATTAGTTTTAAAAATAAACTACTCTAATTTAATGTCATATTGAGAGAAAATCTAATTGCTCTGAGCCCTTGGACATTAGTGACACTAAGGTCAAATTGGTTGGGGGCCCATCCAGGTTTGGGGGCCCTTAGCAGCTGCCTACTTTTGCCTAATGGTAGCGCCGCCTCTGGTCAGAATCCATTTTGTGTTAAAAAATATCTTGATATATTTAAAACATCTCAATATCGATCAGCTCTAATTTCATTGGACGCAATTAGAAAACTGCAAAACCTGAAATTTCCTCAAATTCTATATAGATCTGTACAAACAAAACATAAATCATAAATGTTATCGCAATTAAAACAAGTGGAATTCGATATTTTCTCCAAATCGTTCGAGTCTAATCGTGGTTAAGAAAATCTGCAGTAAAATGATCCTTGTTTCCAGAAAAGTGCTTGATAGGTAATCAGCGCAGGTCGACCTGAGGCCTGAGCGCGGCTGTCAGGGGGGTTATAAATGATCGTCTGTGTAAAGTACCCACAATGCACCACGGTCACACATTAACAGCCTCGAGCGCTCGGCCTGTTGAAGTTTAACCTGCTTCACCTCCACTGTCACACGGCCGGAGCCCAGACGCCGACGGAGCAGACGGGGAAAAATCACTCACTGTTCTGTTCACGTCCAAGTGACAAAGAAAAACACTGAGCAGCAAACAAATATAACAAAAGAAATAAAAATAAAAATAAATTAAATAAAGCTAAATGACATAAAACTAAACTAAATCAAATCAAATTAAACCTTGGAATAAATATGAGGTATTTTACTTGCAGCTCTAGTATTGATGAAACTACTGAGTATTTTCATTGCCTTTTTTTTTCTTCTCTATTATTTCAATTAGTTCGACAAGTCAGACTTATTTCTAGAGTACATTTGGATTTTCAAAACTTAATTTTTAAACAAATAAAAGGCTGACATATGGTGACTTTACTTGCTTACTTTACTTAACTTGCATTCTTTACTTATGTACTTTACTCACATACTTTACTTAATTTCTTTATTTACGTACTTAACTTACTTGCTTAACATACTTTATTTATGTACTTTACTTACTTACTTTACATACGTACTTAACATACGTACTTAATATACGTACTTAACTTACGTACTTTACTTACGTACTTTATTTACGTACTTTACTTAATTTCTTTATTTACGTACTTAACTTACTTGCTTAACATACTTTATTTATGTACTTTACTTACTTTACACACATACTTTACATACGTACTTAACATACGTACTTAACATACGTACTTACATACATACTTTACATACGTACTTTACTTTTTACATACTTTACTTACTTTACATACGTACTTTATTTACGTTCTTTACTTACGTTCTTTACTTACGTTCTTTATTTCCAATAGTTAACTTGCTTACTTTACTTACTTTACATACTTTATTTATGTACTTTACTTACATACTTTATTTACGTATTTTACTTACGTACTTTACTTAATTTCTTTATTTACTCACTTACTTAATTTACTTACTTTACATACATACTTTACTTAAATATTTTACTTAATTTCTTTATTTACTTTACTTGCGTACTTTACATATGTACTTTAAGTAAAGTCCATAAGTTAAGTAAGTAAACAAAGAAACTAAGTAAAGTACTTAAATAAACAGACTTTACTTACTAACTTAGTGTCTTTACGTTACTTACGTTTACGTACTTTAATGACTCCACGTACTTTACTTAATTGCTTTACTTACTTAACTTTCTTGCTTTACTTAATTACTTTACTTGCTTTTTTTGTTTTGAATAATTAGTTTGCGTTTACCGTTGAGCTGAACTTTTGCGCGTAATTTACTGTCAAACCATTTTCCATCAAGACCAATCAACCAATTAAATCACAGTCATATTACGCAGGGCGACTTTAATTACTTCTGGAAAAGTATGTCAGTGTATTTATTTGCTCTTCAGTGATTTCATTCACACCAGGAAAGTCCCTGCAGGCGTTCAGACGATTATCAAACCAGGAACTCAAGAGCAGAGGGCAAATCCAACCACTTAACCCAATTACAAATGAGGCATAAACCCCGGAGACCACGATCCAGCTCGACCCGGAACAGTCCACGTCTGAAACTCCTGATAATCAATCAACTGGACCCATCTTCTGTTTGACCGTTTACAATCAAACTTTTACCATTTTGAACAATGTTTTTAACACTGCAGAATCAAACAGTCAAACAGTCAGTGGTTAATAAAAGACATCAGGAATCTCGGAACACGTAAATGCTCATTATCGTCGCTGGGATAATCCAAAATTAATGAAAATAATCAATAAATCAATTAAATCACCAATATATACTACATACTATATACTATTGTAGTCAGGGAATTCTAACAGCCGCCATAGTAGTAGTAGTTGTTGTAGTAACCAATCTCTGTAGTAGTAGTAGTAGTAGTCATGGTGGTAGCAGTAGTCGTGGTGGTGGTAGTAGTAGTCGTGCTGGTAGTAGTAGTCGTGGTAGTCATTGTAGTAGTAGTAGCAGTAGTAGGAGTAGTCATGGTGGTAGTAGTAGCAGTAGTAGGAGTAGTAATGGTGGTAGTAGTAGTAGTCACGGTAGCAGTAGTAGTAGTAGTAGTCACGGTAGCAGTAGTAGTAGTAGTCACGGTAGCAGTAGTAGTAGTAGTCACGGTAGCAGTAGTAGTAGTAGTCAGTAGCAGTAGTAGTAGTAGTCAGGATAGCAGTAGTAGTCACGGTAGCAGTAGTAGTAGTAGTCACGGTAGTAGTAGTAGTAGTAGTCACGGTAGCAGTAGTAGTAGCAGTAGTAGTAGCAGTAGTAGTAGTCACGGTAGTAGTAGTAGTAGTAGTCACGGTAGCAGTAGTAGTAGTAGTGACGGTAGCAGTAGTAGTAGTAGTGACGGTAGTAGAAGTAGTAGTAGTAGTCACGGTAGCAGTAGTAGTAGTAGTAGTCACGGTAGTAGTAGTAGTAGTAGTAGTCACGGTAGCAGTAGTAGTAGTAGTCACGGTAGTAGTAGTAGTAGTAGTAGTCACGGTAGCAGTAGTAGTAGTAGTAGTCACGGTAGTAGTAGTAGTAGTCAGTAGTAGTAGTAGTAGTAGTAGTAGTCACGGTAGTAGTAGGCATAGTAGTCGTAGTTGTTGTTGCTGTAGTCACCAATCACCAATCCTTACAGTAGTCATGGTATTATTAGTAGTAGTAGCAGTCGTTGTACTTGTAGTAGCAGTAGTAGTAGTAGTAGTAGTAGTAGTGTAGTAGTAGTAGTAGTAGTAGTAGTTGTAGTAGTTGTAGTTGTAGTAGTTGTAGTAGAGCATAGCACACTTAGATGAGCACGGTGTACTGTGGTCCAAACCAAGAACAATGATCTGACAAAGGCTTTTTTGACAAAACATTATTTAAAAAAACAAAAAAATTTAAACTATGTGTGGACTATGTGTGCTATGCATTTTTTCACTTTTAATTTACTGTTCCAAACTGTATTTGGACGTCTACAAGAACCTCGATGTGCATTTCCTGTTCCATCTGAGTAGCAGAAGTAGAAGTAGTAGTAGTAGTAGTAGTAGTAAGATTCCAAGGGCACTCGCTGTCAGCTCAGTCCATGTTATCTTGTTATCTCTATCTCACCAGTCGTATAATACTCCCTACAACAGAAGCACAAGCCTGACTGGAATGGACAACACAATCGCAATACTCAGCCTCTTTACTCTTCTCACAACTTTACGTCTAGTAGTAGTAGTAATAGTACTAGAGTATTAACAGTAGTTCCATTTCATTAGCAATAAGAATACAGTGGTAATCAATCAATCAATCGCATTTATGGTGAATAGAGAAACAACGATATGATACTGGTATTGGATATCGTCTCCAAAAATATCCCACTTTAAACAGGTGTATTGGCCAAAACGTCATAATATTAAACTTTTATACCAAATTATTCTGTAGTTACACAACAAATTTGGATCATTTTTACCGTCATCCTAGTATCTGTTGACATTGGCGATCGGCAAATACTCAAAGTTAAAGAATCGTCGTTGATATCAGACTGAAAAACCTGGATCGGTGCATCCCTAAACGCATTCCACCTTTTATTTTTCTAATCGGATTACAGTGGGATACTTGAATCTTTACCGGCAGCATTTTGAGATTAACACAAATCTACTCTAAATACTGGATTATGAATTAGCACAGAATTAACAGAAACTTTAGAGCTATTTATAAATATGACCCAAAACACGGGGTTCCTTACGCCCAAAACAAACGCAATCTTTTCTCTCTCGGCCGGTGAAAAGTCTTTTGATGGCTGCAGATTTCGCGTGGGGACGGAGTTCTGCCGCGGGAACCGGGCCAAGTCAAACACGCAGAGACGACAGGAAACGACAACAGGAGGTCGCGCTCGGATTCAGCTCTGGAAACCGCTGAACTTCCTGTCACCTTTGACCCTTCAGATGCTAAGACGCTCACTGCGGATTGGTCCTCACAAAAGACGAGGCGTGGGCAGAAATATCGAAATATCAATGTATCAGTCTGTCGATATCGTGGGCTGCTGTATCGATATATCACCAAGAGGATTTTTGGTACATTTTACTAAATTATTTTGTTACAGCTACAGTTTTGTTGCTTGTTTAGATGAAATAAACTTTACGTTTATGCGACAAATTTCAATTCGATTCGATTCAATATCGTATTGAATCGAAAGTGCACTGTATCGAGATATGTATCGTATCGGCAACTTCTTAATGATACCAAGCCCTTGTACGTAGTAAGTAGTAGTCTAGTAGTAGTAGCAGTAGTAGTAGTAGTAGTAGTAGTAGTAGTAGTAGTAGTAGTAGTAGCAGTAGTAGCAAGTAGTAGTAGTAGCGTAGTAGTAGTAGTAGTAGTAGTAGTAGTAGTAGTAGTAGCAGTAGTAGTAGTAGTAGTAGTAGTAGTAGTAGTAGTAGTAGTAGTAGTAGTAGTAGTAGTAGTAGCAGTAGTAGTAGTAGTAGTAGTAGTAGTAGTAGTAGTAGTAGTAGTAGCAGTAGTAGTAGTAGTAGTAGTAGTAGTAGTAGTAGTAGTAGTAGTAGCAGTAGTAGTAGTAGTAGTAGTAGTAGTAGCAGTAGTAGTAGTAGTAGTAGTAGTAGTAGTAGTAGTAGTAGTAGCAGTAGTAGTAGTAGTAGTAGTAGTAGTAGTAGTAGTAGTAGTAGTAGTAGTAGTAGTAGTAGCAGTTGTAGTAGTAGTAGTAGTAGTAGTAGTAGTAGTAGTAGTAGCAGTAGTAGTAGTAGTAGTAGTAGTAGTAGTAGTAGTAGCAGTAGTAGTAGTAGTAGTAGCAGTAGTAGTAGTAGCAGTAGTAGTAGTAGCAGTAGTAGTAGTAGTAGTAGTAGTAGTAGTAGTAGTAGCAGTAGTAGTAGTAGTAGTAGTAGTAGTAGTAGCAGTAGTAGCAGTAGTAGTAGTAGTAGTAGTAGTAGTAGTAGTAGTAGTACAGTAGTAGTAGTTAGTAGTAGTAGAGTAAGTAGTAGTAGTAGTAGTAGTGGTAGTAGTAGCACTACTAGCGCTATGGCACTGACTACTAACTAGTAGTAAGCCTAGTAGGCTTACTACAAACGTATCAGTGCTAACGTTAGGACTCAGTAGTAACGTACTAGTAGTATAGAAAGCGTAGCCTAACGTAAAACTGCAGTAACGTCAAGCTAATCTACTTAGCAGTACGCAGTTAGCAGTAAGATCTAGCTTATGCATAACTACTTGGTAGAATAAGCTAGTCTAACTTACACGTTATCTGATAGTTAACAGTGTATGTAACTAGCTATATACGAACTTAACTTGGAAGTTAACTGATTGCTATGTAACTAATAGTATAAACTTTAGCATACACATGAGTACTACTAACGATAGACTTAGTAACTGTAGTTTGGTATTACTACAGCTTAGTAGTAAGTAAGAATTAGTAACAGTACAAAACTAGAACTTGTACTACTAGCAAGCGTTAGCACAAAGTAACGCACTGTTAGACAGCAGTAACAAGTCATGATTCAGTATGTAGCATAACTAGTAGCTACCAACGTCCAACTGTAGTACAGACTAAAGCATAATGTTAACGTAAGCAGTAGTAGTATTCAAGCTACGTACTTTTACTGTAGTAGTAGTATTGTAGGTTATGTGATAAGTTGTTTTGTTAGTATTGTAGTAGTCTGTATGTTAGTTAGTTGGCTGTGTAGTTTTTGTGTAGTAGGTTAGTTCAGTAGTAGTAGTAGTACTGTTTTAGGTCGATAGCTACAGTAGCTATTTAGCGTTAGTACGTTTACGTAGTTATGCGAGCATTAGCGAAGTTTAGTAAATTGGTGGCTTGCTTACACGAGTACAGTGTGTAAGATCTTAAGAGCTAGTATAAGTCTGGTGATAGGTTACAAGAATAAATTTAGGTACTTACACAGCTTGATGTAGTGGTGAAGTCCATCGACGTTAGCCTAGCCAGCCCGATTCCCAGCAGCTGGGATCATCCAAGTTTAGGCAGCAGGTAATGTAAGTAGTTCATGCGTCACACCAGCCTGTTGCTTTAGTTGTGGGCAGTGGTATGCAAATTTCGTGTCTTGAGGGCATCTGACGGCCCGTGACCAGGAGAGGGTTCCAGACGTTTTTTGGTTTCACGAGCTGATTTCCCACGTGCGAAGCCAGCCATCGTCATGTTGTTGACAGCCACCGTTCAGTCGTCTGGGAGGTGTATTTGAAAGTCTGTTTGCCACCAGCTATTGAGGGTCGCTTGACTTGGATCGGGCCTGCTTGTGCTGTGCGCGCGGCCTCGCCCTTGCCGCCACGCCACCTGTTGTTCCCCAGGTACTAGGCCGAGCGTCGCTTGGGTTGTTATTGTTTGGAGCGCCCGGTATGCTGTATTTTGTTTTCACCTTCCGCTCATAACCTTTTCTTGTTATATTATCTTAGTGTGCTGCCTACTTCAATGAGATTACCGCGTAGTTCTTCTTAGAGATGTACGGACGTATGGTTCTCTCAGTACTGGCTGATAGGGTGATTCCTCAGATATCCCTAACTGACTAGAGCCGCTTACGCCTACGATGAGTTTTCGTTTAGGATGCGATCACGCTAGGTTTTGTTGTTCCCATGTAAGTTTGCCTCGTATAAATTTTTCCGCCGGCTAGGCGATCTCTTTGACTTGATGGTCCTTTTGCCGGATGCGGTCTCAGTCACAGCATACTAGATTGTAGTAAAAATGATTCCCCCCAATGTTGTTTGGCTGTACTACAGACTATTTGTGGTAATGTAACTTAATGTTTTAATTGATTTAGAGTTTTTGCAATACGCTGTCCTTAAGGGTAGTGGTTTGTTCTGTTTTTTGAGACATTGTATATCGACCATTGATGTCGTTTCTCTATCAAATGCGAGTTGCTTATTGTTACGTACTTATTGTGGAAATGGACTACGTTAATACTACCTAGTACTGATACACTACTAGACAAAGTGTGTGAGAGAGTAAAGAGCCGAGTATTGGATTGTGTTGCCATTCCGTCAGGTTGTTCTTCTGTTGTAGGAGTATTGTAGACGGTGAGATGAGATACACGACTACAGGACTGAGGGCTGGTTTTCAGGTCGAGTGCCCGTGTAACCGTTACTACCACTCTGCTACTCACACTAACTTTCCTACCTATGAATTTACAGACCATGGAGGCACTAAGCATAGTTAGGAGTTGGGAAGATGATCGACAGGGAAGAATATTAAGCAACAGGCTACCTCGAAAGTGGTTACTGAAAACTAAATACTCTAAAATGATGATTAAAGAGCTGGTAATACCGGCAGAACTCTTATACACAGCGTATAATCAGCTCCATACATATTGAACGTGATCTTACCAAAAGGGCTCTTAAAACAAACAAGAGTTTTGCATAGTGTTAGTTAATGAAAATAGCCCAGAGGCAAGGGTATGCACATATGGGGCCCTGGGACAAAAATATATTGGTGCGATACCATACCTACCTATATGAAGAATGCTCCCCATCATACCACTAATAGAATTATATGCCAATGATTTTGGTAATAGGGTACTGTGCGCTTGATTGGTTCCTGTGATACAAATACATAAAGTTCCCTCCCTGCCAGGTGTTTGGTAGGTGTAAGAAATTGGTTATGTTACAACACAAATTTGTGCTTTGTGGATAAACTGATCTATTTGTTACTTTTAGCGAGTTCTGGTACCATCTAGATAATACATATAATTCTAATCAACATAAAGTCAGTCTAATTATCACTATTGGCAGATTTTGACTTTGTGACTTACTGTTGCTGTCGATGACTCTCTTTAGTTTGACTTGAGAGCTGTGATGAACGATCATATTTTACAATAATACGCAAGACAAATTCTTCTTAAGTCCACGTGTTTGTCGGCAATAAACAGATGCATGGTGCCCAGTGCCTGATAGTAACTGTTAATTAAAAAAATCGGACCAGAAACACATAATATATGAATCATAATGGGACAATAGAGGAAGGTTTTGTGGTGTTTTTATGTGCTGTTGTGTTTGTTTCAATCTCTTACAGCAATTCTCTGTTGGCATTCACTTTATTGTAAACACTTGTGACCCGGTTTTCCAGATCTGTTTATTGGGTAGACGAAGTTTTCTCTATTAGATTTAATATTGAAAGAGAGAACAACCTTCGCGTGCGAAGTGGGGACACAAATCCGGCGTGTTGGAAGCCTGTAATGCAGGATAAGACAGATGGACATGAAGCTTCCAAAGCAGAGATGATGGTATACTCAGGGTCAGGCAATTTCTTTGGACTGAAAAAGAATAAAGGAATACATGGAGTTAAAGAGATAAATTTGACTCTTACTAAAGCAATTGACTCCGAATAATCAATGGAATTGAGCAGTAAGAAAGGAATATTGAGGACAGGGAAAATAATCAATGTAACTTTACTCTACCTAGAAATGTAGGCGTAAGTCAGATGGTCTAGCATCTACCTCATATATACAAAAATTTTCCCTGCAAAGGCACAAGTTATGAAGCACCAAATCTACTTTCCAAACAGTCTATGCAGTCTGAATGTCTGTCTCAAGAACTGTTTTTGAAAGTTACATCATGATTTAATGTTTATCAATTCAATTAATCCACCTTTTTTTATAAGCAGCATTTTTTCATAAACATGACAGTTTTCCAAAAGTGCTGCCCTTTGGAAACTAAGAGCATTTAAGCAAAGCAATAATATGATTTTTTAAGCCTTTAACTTAAGATGTTGGTGTTTTTTTTATCTTATTATATATTTTTCATCTTAAGAAAAGTCACCATGCATAAAGATGGTACTGAATGACTTAAAAGAGCTTTGAAAACTCGGTGAATCCAACACTCTACATAGACAGCTGGATAGTATGCATGTGTTACCAATAAGATACCTTAGCCTATCACTGCTGCTGGAGTGTGCATTCCCTCAAGCTGTCTTATGGGGATGCTAACCGACAAGCCCTGCATGTTGGTCAAGTACCAGAAATGAAACCATTGTAGTTGGCCGTTAACGTAATCAAGACCTATGAGATCAAAGTTTAATTAATTAATTTTATTTTTTTCTTCTGCAATATGGTATCATTTATTAATTTTCAAGTCTACATAATAAATTGGCTCAACGTTACAACAGGTATAAAGACTAATTAACTGAAAAAAAATAACAGGCCGTTACACACTCTACAAAACACTCACACACATTTCAATATTCCACAACAAAATACCTTTGCTAATAACAAAAATTATATTACGTCGCAGGTAACGTCAACAGTTCAAACGTTCAGTGACCTTTGTCTTACAAAGTTTTATTTTACATGTAGTAGTTCCAAGCAAACAATGAACCAATATCAATTAGGATCAAGTGTACATTTAAAATAATATAGGAATTCAGCATTCAAGCATAACAACAGGTAATATATGAATAAAGTAAAGACTTGTCCCTTTTGGGCTCGAAAAGCTTGGACATTTGATTTGCCGTAGGACACTGAAATATAATGTTAATGTTGGTCTACTTTGCATGCTTCTTACAAATTGTAATTTTTGGACTAAAGCTTATACTAGAGAAGGGAAATCTACATCTTGGGTATTACTTGTATGGACCACACTCAGCATACAGACATTGTACCCGAGAGGATCCATTGTATGACATGGTTGTGCTGGATATAATAGCAAGCATGCACTGTTGCGTGCGATGTTGGATGTTCTACATACTGCTCAATCATTCTCACGCTGTCCTCACTCAATATGCTACGATCGTCCTATGCTTTCCCCTGCAGCTTGGGACTATAGGCCTGACTCCACTCAGTCACATTTGTTAATAACTATAGCATTCACTATACATTTAACGCTGTGTACTAGTGTATTTGCTGAGTGAGACAAGAATCGTCATCTTATTGAGGATGGCTTGTGGTCGTTACAATTCATTAATACCACAGGCCAAAAAATAGACTCTGAGTAATGGAATCTTCTCTGTGTCATCTTTCTATTACCGAAAAGCAATCTTACATATGAAAGCAGCAAATAAAATACCAACTCTTACAATCGAAAAAAAATTTATCAAAAACATGCAATAACCAATTGATTCTTGTTAAGTCAAGCTTACCAGACTGAGTATTTGTGATTTTCTCCTTTGCGCGGTTAGTCAAACAGACGAGTAGAGTCTATAAATTCCGCAGTATCTTATTGTATACATTCCATTGCAAAAAAATAAAACTAATCACCGTTTTGTCTTGAACCTTCGGTGGTTTGTCCCAGTGTGGAAGTGGCCCGTTTTAGCTGCAGGCCGGCGGCACGTACTTACTACAAGCCAAAAAGTTTACTCACCGCTCTTCTAATATCACTGCGCCTATAATGAAACGACAGAGTTTGCATTGTGGAAGTGACATTAACAAGTACGTGCCAACTTCCTCCTCACGCTTCGTCGCTTTTAATATCATCGTCCTCGCCGTTACGTCTTAATACACATAATAAATTTCGATACTAAGGAACAGGATCGATAATAAATACCGATTCCAGTACCAGGATCCAACATTTTGGAAATAGCTATCAGCGACGACAGATCGAGGATTTAATGAAAATATCCGTTATTACCAAGTTAGCTCCACGGCGATTACATACGTCATGAATAAATCACTTACCCGCCGTAGAGCGAAACGAATCCTAACTGCGAAGTCAGACGGTTTCTACAAATGAAACCGGCTGATGAATCAGGTTAGAATGTTTCACCGTATGGTTTTAAATCTTTATCTTCACGAGACCAAACTGGATCAAGGTACAGCTCATCCCTGGTCTCAGGGTCCGGTCTCAGTCGTCCCCGGACTCAGTCCCCGGGTCCTGCCTCGGTCTCAGTCCCGTCTCAGTCCCCGGTCTCAGGGCCCCGGTCTCAGGGCCGGTCTCAGGGCCGGTCTCTCGGTCTCAGTCCCGGTCAGTCCCTCGTCTCAGTCCCCGTCTCAGGTCCGGTCTATCCCTGGTCTCAGCGTCCCCGGGTCTCAGGCCGTCTCAGTCCCCGGTCTCAGTCCCCGGTCTCAGTCCCCGGTCTCAGTCCCCGGTCTCAGTCCTCGTTCAGTCCCCCGTCCCGGTCTCAGTCCCCAGTCCCCAGTCCCGTTCCCGGTCTCAGTCCCCAGTCCCAGTCCCGTTCTCCCGTTCCCGGTCTCAGTCCCCAGTCCCGTTTCCGTCTCAGGTCTCGGTCCGTTCCCGGTCCCTGGTCCCATTTCGTGGTCTCCGGTCCCCCCGGTCTCTCCCGTCCCCCGGTCCCGTTCCGGTCTCAGTCCCCGTTCCCGGTCTCGTCCCGTCCGGTCTCAGTCCCGTCCCGTCGGTCTCAGTCCCAGTCCTGTTCTCGTCTCCGTCCCCGTCTCCGTCCCCGGTCTCCCCGGTCTCCATCCCCGGTCTCAGTCCAGAGTCTCAGTCCTCCAGTCTCAGTCCAGTCCTCCGTCTCAGTCCCTGTCTCAGTCAGTCTCAGTCCAGAGTCTCAGTCTCAGCAGTCCAGAGTCTCTCAGTCCCCGAGTCTCAGTCCCCGAGTCTCAGTCCCCGGTCTCAGTCCCCGGTCCTGTTCCTGGTCTCAGTCCCTGGTCTCAGTCCCTGGTCTCAGTCCCTGGTTTCTGGTTTCAGTCCCAGTCTGGTCCCGGGCCTGTTTTAGTTTTGGTTCAGTCCGGCATCGCAGTTTAAGTCACAAATTTTTTCAATTTTTCATTTAAACACAAAATCGAAAACTGAAAAAAAACAAAACAATATATTATCTGTTTTTTCACTTTGATTTTAGACACAATTAATGAAGAAAATAGTTGTTTTTTCATTTTATTATTTTTGGTTTTATTTTGAAAAACGAATGAACGATGAGATTTGGCGTGAAATGACCCATACGATTATTACAAATCTGCACTAAAATACCAAGAATATAAGACCAGGGATCGAGACACACTTCTATTTTCGACACATTTACACAGATAATCAGCAGAAAAAAGGTGATTTTGGTGTTTAGTGACCCAATAAGTCTCTCATTTTCGACATTTTTGCAAACCCTAAATGTCTGATTATGATTCTAAGATCCTCTTTGCTTTGCAGAAGCAACTTCAACTGTGAACTTCCTTCCTTCACTTCGCAGATTGAAATCGTTATCGTCCTGCGTATTACATTTCAGTACATGACAATAATAAACCAATTCAGCAGATAACGCTCTCGCCCTTTAGACTTTACAACGCATTATTCGCGCATAAAATCGGTCCAGATCTAATAATAAAGACTGATAAAAACAATCGTGTCGCCAATCCCGCCCACGATGCCCGTTTTTATCGTTTTATTAAACCTATATAATCCGTCTGTCACCACATATCACCACAGCATGATTTAGTCCTGTTAAGACCTGGTTTAGACCTGGTTTAGACCTGGTTTAGACCTGGTTTAGACCTGGTTTAGACCTGGTTTAGACCTGGTTTAGACCTGGTTTAGACCTGGTTTTAGACATGGTTTAGTCTTGGTTTAGACTTTGTTTAGACCTGGTTTTAGACCTGGTTTTAGACCTGGTTTTAGACCTGGTTTTAGACCTGGTTTTAGACCTGGTTTTAGACCTGGTTTAGTCTTGGTTTAGACCTGGTCTTAGTCCTGTTTTAGACCTGGTTTTAGACCTGGTTTAGACCTAGTTTTAGACCTAGTTTAGACCTGGTTTAGACCTAGTTTTAGACCTAGTTTACACCTGGTTTAGACCTGGTTTTAGTCCTGTTTTAGATCTGGTTTTAGTCCTGTTTTAGACCTGGTTTTAGATCTGGTTTTAGATCTGGTTTTAGACCTGGTTTTAGACCTTTAGACCTAGTTTCGACCTGGTTTCCACCTGGTTTAGTCTTGCTTTAGACCTGGTTTAGACCTGGTTTAGTCTTGGTTTAGACCTGGTTTAGACCTGGTTTAGATTGATAAAAACAATCGCTCCCGCCAATCCAGCCCACACGACCCGTTTTTATGATTTTATTAGACATAAATAATCCGTCCGTCACCACGTATCACCAGAGCAGATCCTCGTTCATTTGACACAAAACTACAGTCGGTGCTTCGTTAATAAACAATAAGAGACTTTTCCGTGGTGCACTTTCCGTATTAAGTGCAAGGCCGTGTTGTCGTATATAATATTACTTTAAGCACTTCAGTCGGACGCTCTAGAGCTGCTTCGACCGAGCTCCAGTGGTGTTTATGTGTCTGCACTTCCATTAGGAGCACGTTTCACCGTTAAGTATAAAGTATAAAGACGATGTTGGGAGCTCCAGAGCTCCAGACCTGGTTTTAGACCTGGTTTTAGACCTGGTTTAGACTTGGTTTCGACCTGGTTTCGACCTGGTTTCGACCTGGTTTTGACCTGGTTTAGTCTTGCTTTAGACCTGATTTAAGACCTGGTTTAATCTTGGTTTAGACCTAGTTTCGACCTGGTTTCCACCTGGTTTAGTCTTGCTTTAGACCTGGTTTAGACCTGGTTTAGACTTTGTTTAGACCTGATTTTAGACCTGATTTTTTACCTAGTTTTAGACCTAGTTTACACCTGGTTTAGACCTGTTTTAGACCTGGTTTTAGACCTGGTTTTAGACCTAGTTTTAGACCTGGTTTTAGACCTGGTTTCGACCTAGTTTCGACCTGGTTTCGACCTGGTTTCGACCTGGTTTAGTCTTGCTTTAGACCTGATTTAAGACCTGGTTTAGTCTTGGTTTCGACCTAGTTTCGACCTAGTTTCGACCTGGTTTCGACCTGGTTTTAGTCTTGCTTTAGACCTGGTTTAGACCTGGTTTTAGACCTGGTTTTAGACCTGGTTTTAGACCTGGTTTTAGACCTGGTTTTAGACCTGGTTTTAGACCTAGTTTTAGACCTAGTTTCGACCTAGTTTCGACCTAGTTTCGACCTAGTTTCGACCTGGTTTCGACCTGGTTTCGATCTGGTTTCGACCTGGTTTAGTCTTGCTTTAGACCTGATTTAAGACCTGGTTTAGTCTTGGTTTCGACCTAGTTTCGACCTAGTTTCGACCTGGTTTCGACCTGGTTTCGACCTGGTTTCCACCTGGTTTAGTCTTGCTTTAGACCTGCTTTAGACCTGGTTTAGACCTGGTTTAGTCTTGGTTTAGACCTGGTTTAGACCTGGTTTAGATTGATAAAAACAATCGCTCCCGCCAATCCAGCCCACACGGCCCGTTTTTATGATTTTATTAGACATAAATAATCCGTCCGTCACCACGTATCACCAGAGCAGATCCTCGTTCATTTAACACAAAACTACAGTCGGTGCTTCGTTAATAAACAATAAGAGACTTTTCCGTGGTGCATTTTCCGTATTCCGTTTCACCATTAAGTATAAAGTATAAAGACGATGTTGGGAGCTCCAGAGTTTTATCTATCTAAGAGGGTTTGGAGAGAGTCTATTCATCTGTACTAAAGTATAATTCTTTGGAACGGACGCAAGAGTCCTTTAACACACTTATTTCCTACAAGAATTCCAGGAATCGCTCGTGAGAGTCTTGGGAGGTTGCCAGGTGTGACTCGAAGAAACGTTCATTTTAGAGTTAACGGATTTAGAGTTTTGGAGTTTTCTGAGCTAAAGTCTAAACCGGCAAAGACAGAAAAAAAGCCGTTATTACAAAACCACTATTGCCAAACGGTGACGCGCACATTGTTTACGCTCCTCTGTCCAAATTTCTCAATCAAGAAACATCAAATTTTAAACGGTTCTGGGTTTTATTTGATAATAATTGGGGATGGGCATTTGATGAAATTTTCTTCATCGATCGTCGGGAGAATTAACGATAGATTTTCAAATAATCATTAACGTTTTTATATTAAAATTATCATTATTAAACTAAATTATTATTAAATTAAAATCATCATTATTATTACTATGACTAATTTGCATAAATAAACTTAATTTTACAACATATAAACCATAAAAATTCTAGTCACATCAGCCCGTTTGAGATTATAATGTGTTTAATATAGATTTGACACATTTGTTTACGTTTGTTTTAGAGAAATTAAACTTAAAACCACATGACTCATTTGCATAAACTATAAGCGCTGAAAAAAAACAGCTCTTTCCTTGTGCGCTGATGCGGTTCAGGTTCTGTCGGACTAAAGGACACGACTCGGTGGAATATGAATGTTCTTTCTGTGCCAAAAAAAAAACAACTTTTCTTTCTAAAATCAAAATGAAAAAAGAGATAGCGGTTAATTTTTTTTTAGTTTTCAATTTTGTGTTTCAATGAAAAATGGAAAAAAAGGATAATGGACTAAAACAGGACTAAAACAGGACTGAAACTGGACTAAACCAGGACTGAAACAGGACTGAACCAGGACTAAAACAGGACTGAAACAGGACTAAACAGGACTGAAACAGGACTGAAACCAGGACTGAACCAGGACTGAACCAGGACTGAACCAGGACTGAAACAGGACTGAAACAGGACTAAAACAGGACTGAAACAGGACTGAAACAGGACTAAAACTGGACTAAAACAGGACTAAAACAGGACTGAAACAGGACTGAAACAGGACTGAACCAGGAGTGTCGGGACAGGCCTGGAGGTGAGACCGCATACACTGTCAGGTCATCAGGACTGAGACTGGGACCAGACCAGGACCAGGACCAGGACCAGGACTGAGACCAGTTTAGTCCTGTTTTAGTCCTGGTTCAGTCCTGATGTAGTCCTGGTGCAGTTCTGGTTCAGTCCTGGTTTAGTTTTTTTTCAGTCCTTTTTTGTCCTGTTTCAGTCCTGTTTTCCTGTTTAGTCCTTTTCAGTCCTGTTTCAGTCCTGGTTTAGTCTTTTTTCAGTCCTTTTTTGTCCTGTTTCAGTCCTGTTTCAATCCTGTTTTAGTCCTATCTTAGTCCTGTTTTAGTCCTGGTTCAGACCTGTTTTAGTCCTATCTTAGTCTGTTTTAGTCTGTTTTAGTCCTGGTTCAGTCCTGTTTTAGTCCTGTTTTAGTTCTGGTTCAGACCTGGTTCAGTTTTCAGTCCTGTTTCAGTCCTGGTTCAGTCCTGTTTTCAGTCCTGGTTCAGTCCTGTTTCAGTCCTGGTTCAGTCCTGTTCAGTCCTGTTTTAGTCCTGTTTCAGTCCTGTTTAGTCTTTTAGTCCTGTTTTAGTCCTGGTTCCTGTTTTAGTCCTGTTTTAGTCCTGGTTCAGACCTGTTTTAGTCCTATCTTAGTCCTGTTTTAGTCCTGTTTCAGTCCTGTTTAGTCTTTTTTCAGTCCTTTTTTGTCCTGTTTCAGTCCTGTCCTGTTTGTCCTATCTTAGTCCTGTTTTAGTCCTGGTTCAGACCTGTTTTAGTCCTATCTTAGTCCTGTTTTAGTCCTGGTTCAGACCTGTTTTAGTCCTTCCTTAGTCCTGTTTCAGTCCTGTTTCAGTCCTGTTTTCAATCCTGTTTTAGTCCTATCTTAGTCCTGTTTTAGTCCTGGTTCAGACCTGTTTTAGTCCTATCTTAGTCCTGTTTTGGTCCTGTTTTAGTCCTGGTTCAGTCCTGTTTTAGTTCTGGTTCAGACCTTTTTCAGTCCTGTTTCAGTCCTGTTTCAGTCCTGTTTTTAGTCCTGTTTCAGTCCTGTTTCAGTCCTGTTTCAGTCCTGGTTTAGTCCTGTTTCAGTCCTGTTTTAGTCCTGTTTTAGTCCCGTTTCAGTCCCGTTTCAGTCCCATTTTAGTCCCATTTTAGTCCCAGTTCAGTCCATTATCCGTTTTTTCCCATTCTTCATTTAAACCCAAAATCAAAAACTGAAAAAAACAAACCATTATCTGTATTTTTCATTTTGATTTTGGACACAAATAATGAAGAAAATAGCCGTTTTTTTTTTTTCATTTTCTCATTTTTTGCTTTTACTTTGAAAAACAAAACGACCGAGTAACACACACACAAAGATTCTGTAAACTTGTAAACGCGCTCGCGGGGGATATTTTCAGCTCTTTCTATTGATATCCAGCTCCCGTTTAAACCAACTCAAACACCCCCCCCGTTCTTTACATAGACGCTCAGGTGCCAATAAAGCCCGAGCAAACACGGTCCCCGATACGGCCCCGCTATTTTTAAACCCTATTTTTATCTGCTCCTCCTCTGTCGGTGCACGCTGGGGCCTATCTGTCGCCCTACACATGTCCCGAGAGCTAAACGCCGCTCTTATCTCCACCTCGGGAGCGCTGTGTGTGTTTAAAAACGCCCGTACACACACACACACACACACACACAGAGAGAGAGGATGTTTGGAATGGATCCGGGGGGCAGAATGAAAACAGACGAGCTGTTCCGGGGCTCGCCGCTGTTCGGGGGGGGGACGGAGGGAAGAAGAGGCGCGTGTTGACCCAAGCCCCAACCGCGGTTCGGGCTGGGGAAAGAAAAAGAAAAAGCGCTGAGTAAGACGCGAGCAAAACAGGAATGGGTAAAAAGAAAAAGAGGACTGAGGAAGAACAGGAACAGGAAGAAACATCTAGAACGTAGAAATGTATTAAAGGTTGTATGGAGGATTTTTTGTTTGTTTCAAATTGTCAATGAAAGTTTAAAATACCATTACAGAGACGCAGCAGCTTTGTAATTATGATGACCAAAAAAAAAAAAAGAAAGAAAATCTATCAACTGTGGACGTGTTGAGGCCAGATAAACATCAGCCAATAGAAAACGAGGCTGCCTCATTTTCTATTGGCTGTTAGGTCGTCAATCAAACTCCCTACGTTTCTAAGGTAACTATGCAGCAGTTCTTAGAGGCTTTTTCTAATTGTGGCTCTCTCGCAGTTCGCATAAAGTTTGTCGCGATGTCGGACGAGAATCCAGGACCAGTTCGCCGCAAAAGAAAGTCGGTTTTTGAGGTCGCTGAAAGACGAAGAGAAGGAGAAAAGGAGCGAAGACGAACTGAGGTGATTCTTGGAGATTCCTTTCAGTGATTGTGCGACTGAAGCAGACAAAGGGTCTAAAAACTGAGGTGTCGGTCTCTAAATTATTTCTAGAGGGACCTGTGGAGGAGGAAGGTGGTGTCAAGGACTGTCGCTGGATTTCTCTTTCCTTAAAAAAATCCTCTATACAACCTTTAAAAGTGACTTCACAGTAGAGCGGGGTAACATTAAAATCCATCTGTCGTTCCTTTGTTTGTTTTTCAAAATAAAATAAAAAATAAGAAAATGAAAAAAAAAAACACAACTATTTTCTTCATTATTTGGCTCCTAAATCAAATAAAAAAACTGAAAATTATTCGTTTTTTTTTCAGTTTTTGATTTTGTGTTAAAATGAAAAATGGAAAAAACGGATAATGATCGTTTCCCGTTTACGTGACTTAAACTGTGATGTGGGACTGAACCAGGTTTAAACCAGGACTGAACCAGGACTGAACCAGATGTGGGACCAGACCAGAACCAGACCAGGATTGAGACTGGGACTAAAGCTGGGACCAGACTCGGATTGAAACTGAGATTGAAATTGGGACTGAGACCGGGACCAGACCAGGACTGAGACCAGGATTGAAGACTGGAACCAGACCAACACTGAGGCCGGGACTGAGGCCAGCACTGAGACCGGGACCAGACCAGAACTAGACCAGGATTGAGACTGGGACTAAAGCTGGGACCAGACTCGGACTGAAACTGAGATTGAAATTGGGACTGAGGCCGGGACTGAGGCCGGGACTGAGGCCGGGACTGAGACCAGGATTGAGACCGGGACTAGACCAACACTGAGGCCAGGACTGAGACCGGGACTGAGGCCGGCACTGAGACCGGGACCAGACCAGGACTGAGACCAGGATTGAGACTGGGACTAAAGCTGGGACCAGACTCAGATTGAAACTGAGATTTGAAATTGGGACTGAGACCGGGACTTAGACCGGGGACCAGACCGGGGACTTAGATGGGGACTGAGGCCGGGACTGAGACCGGGACTGAGACCGGAACCAGACCGGCACTGAGACCGGGACCAGACCAGGACCAGACCGTGCTTGAGACCGGGACTGGTTCGGTCCTGATTCAGTCCGGCATCGCAGTTTCAAGTCACGTAAATTTGTTTATTTATTTCATTCCTAAAGTATAAAAAGACGTCAACAGTGTCACAATATTAAACATACAAGAAGTGACTGAAAAGGAGCAGAAAGAAGAGAAATCTTATGTCATCTGCCCCATTTTCCCTTTTCCAGACAAAACATCAACACTTTTCAAAAAAAAATTGTGATAGTTCTGTTTTAGAGTTGATGTAGTCTTGGTTTAATCTTAGTTTAGTTCTGGTTTACATCAAATTGCTCAAAATTTTTGTCATTTCTTGTATAAAACTGGGACAAATCAGTAGTTTTATATAAATCTACTTGGATAGGGGAACACCGGCTCGAAACTGAAACTGTCCCAGGTAAAAAAAACAAAAACAAAAAAACCTGACTATACCAGGTCTAAACACGTACTGAACTAAACTAGGTCTACATTAGGTCTACACGAGGTCTAAACCAGGTCTCAAATCACTACTCCACCAAGTCTTAAACAGGTCTAAACCAGGTCTAAACCAGGTCTGAACCAGGTCTGAACCAGGTCTGAACCATTTTTGAACCAGGTTTGTTCTGTCAGGTCAAAACCAGGCCTAAAAAAACAGAAAACAAGCAAACACATGACAGTTTATACTAATTTTTACTGTTGACAGGGATCAGATTAGTCAAAAATTGTGATAGTCCTGTTTTAGAGTTGATTTAGTCCTGATTTCATCCTAGTTTAGTCCTGGTTTAGATCAAATTGGTCTAAACCAGGTCTAAACCCCGTACTGAACTAAACTAGGTCTACATTAGGTCTGCACGAAGTCTAAACCAGGTCTTAAATCACTACTCCACCAAGTCTTAAACAGGTCTAAACCAGGTCTGAACCATTTTTGAACCAAGTTTATTTTGTCAGGTCAAAACCAGGCCTAAAAAAACAGAAAACAAGCAAACAAATGACAGTTTATACTAATTTTTACTGTTGACAGGGATCAGATTAGTCAAAAATTGTGATAGTCCTGTTTTAGAGTTGATTTAGTCCTGATTTAATCCTAGTTTAGTCCTGGTTTAGATCAAATTGGTCTAAACCCAGGTCTAAACCCCGTACTGAACTAAACTAGGTCTACATTAGGTCTGCACGAGGTCTAAACCAGGTCTTAAATCACTACTCCACCAAGTCTTAAACAGGTCTAAACCAGGTCTTAAAACAGATCTAAACCAGGTCTAAAACAGATCTAAACCAGTACTAAAACAGATCTAAACCAGGTCTAAAACAGATCTAAACCAGGTCTGAACCAGGTCTGAACCATTTTTGAACCAAGTTTATTTTGTCAGGTCAAAACCAGGCCTAAAAAAACAGAAAACAAGCAAACAAATGACAGTTTATACAAATTTTTACTGTTGACAGGGATCAGATTAGTCAAAAATTGTGATAGTCCTGTTTTAGAGTTGATTTAGTCCTGATTTCATCCTAGTTTAGTCCTGGTTTAGACCTGGTTTAGATCAAATTGCTCAAAATTAGCGTCATTTTTTGTATAAAACTGAGACAAACGAGTGGTTTTATATAAATCTACTTGGATAGGGGGACGCCAGCTCGAAACTGAAACTGTCCCGGGTAAATGGGGACGTCTGCTCGCCCTGACCCGGTGACCCTGCCTCCTTGGACACCGCCCGAACTCCACTCGGTCTGAGAATGAAACCGGTGACCTTCGCTGCTGTGAGTCAGTCTTCGCCCTCGTGTACAGTACAGAACAAAACAGAACAGTACAGTAGGTGATTCTCTTTTCTCAATATATACACACCATGGTATTTAGGATGTAGCCTGGCATTATGTAACACGTTAATTACCCGTGCAGCTGATAGATGACACAGCACCGTGCCATTTAAAGCGTGGGTGGCGACGGGCCAGGCTCTCGGCTATAATCAAGTATAATTCTGATAATGTGAGCCCGACTTAGCCCGAGTCGCTGAGTGTGAGCGCAGCAGACGGAGGCAAAGGTCTGCTCGCCGGCATTGTTTACCGAGAGAGGAATTCCAGTTATGACCCCCGGCTCTGCACCGCTCCCCTGCCCCCCCGCCCATGCCCCCGCCACGTCGTAGTTTATCAATGATCCTGTGTTTGTTATCTGCATCGTCCGAGACACCGTGTTGACTGTTGGCTTAGGGCGACCGGGTTTTCAAAGTAAAACAAAAAAAAATAGGGACAAAACTGGGACAAATCACTGGCAACCACGGGCTTTGTATAAATTTGCTGGGACAGGGGAGGAGTTCGATACATTGCTGAAGTAAATATCGACGGTAAACGATAATACTGAAACTAATTTATGCCACCGACACAAAAACCCAAATGACATTCAATTAAACCAGGGGTGTCAAACTCATTTTGGTCCAGCCTACTTTGATCCCAAAGGGGCCGGATCAGAAAACTCATGGCATATAAACCCCAAAAATAACAATAAGTTCAAATATTTGTCCAGAGAAACGCAAATCTATTACAGAAATCTTTTTTAATTGATGAACTCTTTCTTATTATAATATTATAATATTATGAACAACCTGAAACTTTAAGAAAAATTCAATTTCAACATTTTAAATATTTTAGAAGAAAATCACCCAAGGGCCACATTAAAGGTCTTGGAGGGCCGGATCTGGCCCCCGGGCCGTATGTTTGACACCTGTGAATTAAACCATAAAAACTATTCTAAATGTACAATATTGGGTGATAAATTAAACAGCACAAAGAAACACTTTAGTACTTAGTTTGCAGCCGTTATGAGTCTTTTATTCAACCTTTTATGGCTTATATTGCCAAGAAATAACTAGGCCTGTAACGATAATCAAAAAATCAATTAATCGTACGATAGAATTTATCGAGCTCGATAAATTCTATTTGCATGTTTGTTTGTTTTCCTCGCTCTCTCTCGCTCTCAAAGAGACTGAATGTTAGAAGCTTCTGTCTGACTCCTCTCGTCTAACAAACGTAATGACGCTTGAACCAGATGCAGAAAGCGCCGCTGTCTGTGCGTTAAAGGTTGTATGGAGGATTTTTTGTTTGTTTCAAATTGTCAATGAAAGTTTAAAATCCCATTACAGAGATGCAGCAGCTTTGTAATTATGATGACCAAAAAAAAAAGAATGAAAATCTATCAACTGTGGACGCGTTGAGGCCAGATAAACATCAGCCAATAGAAAACGAGGCTGCCTCATTTCCTATTAGCTGTTAGGTCGTCAATCAAACTCCCTACGTTTCTAGTGTAACTGATTCGCCGGCGTGCGGGGATTTCGTGGTTTATGCGGCGGTTCTTAGAGGCTTTTTCAAACTGTCGCTTCCTCGCATTTCACACAAAGTTTGTCGCGATGTCGGACGAGAATCCACGACCAGTTCGCCGCCAAAGAAAGTCCGTTTTTGAGGTCGCTCAAAGAAGAAGAGAAGAGGAAAAGGAGCGAAGCCAGACTGAAGTGATTCTTGGAGATCTCTTCCAGCGATTGCGTGAATGAAGTGGACAAAGGGTCTAAAAACTGATGCGTCGCTCGCTAAATTATTTCTAGACAGGAAACTTCAACGGTAATTCTGAACGCGCACCGGCTGATTTCTAGAGTAAAGAGGCGGGAGGAGATGTTTCTACTGAGGAGCTGTGGAGGAGGAAGATGGTGTCACACATGCACAACATTTGAAAAAAGGACTGTCACTGTATTTCTCTTCCCTCAAAAAATCCTCCATACAACCTTTAACAACACAACCTGGCACCGCTGTCCGCGTGACAAAACAGTTCATCGCCGTGCGCCAAAACAAGTCACGATGCCGAATCAACACCGGTGAGCGGGACACGTCTCAACGGCCGCGCGCGTCAAATGCAGCGAGAAGAAACGTCTCAAACCCCAACAGCCGACATAAACCCAAACCCGAGCGACACAACTAGCCTTAGCACCCGGGAGAACCAGAAATCCCGAAATCGAACCGACACGACACCAGACAGGACAGACTCCCTCATAACGAAACAGGATCATGTGTCGCGGGTTAAAACGAACATTTAAAATGACCAAAATGACGAGGCCACAGCGCGAGACACAATATTCCAATGTAAACGACTAAAACAACTTTTAAGGACAATTTTGTTACAGAGACTTAATAATCCATTTTATTTATTGCTTTGGTTGTGTTTGGTTCAACAATGGATTATTCAAGTGCATTTTTGTTAACAAGTCCTCGCTGTGAGCCCAACTACATTAGACTAGTCCTACGTTAACAAGTCTGTTTTATTTAGGCCTGTTGTTTTTGTTTGTCTTACAGTTTCTGTGTTAAATGTTCTTTAGAAAGTAAGGTTTATTGATCATTGAGAGGATGTATTTGCATTTTTATTCCATGCTCATTATTATATTAGTTGAAATTGGCCTCAAGATGTCAATATTATCGTTTATCGCAATAAATTCTTACTTCTAAATTTGTTATGTTACGTAATGTTGTTATGTTACAGGCCTAGAAATAACCAAAAGTTTCCCAGTAGTGCGAAGAACATGTGCACACGATTAATACTGACCCTAAAAATATACTGTTCCAGCGATCACATATTGAACGATACAGTAATTATTAAAGTATTATTAGGTGTAGCAACCAGTTAACAAAAATACTTTAAAAAGGGCCCATATTACGCCATTTTCTTATCTGTTATAATGTTGTTTCCTTGATCAAAACAGTCCCAGAGTTTTGTTTTGTTGAGCGTAAATAAAATGATGAAAAAAGCACATAACCTTGTCTATTCTCGACTCATCTGTGGGTCAATCATAATCCGGGAGACTTCTGTCAGTGCATCAGAGTGATTTTTGTTTTTGCCTTACAGTCATTTTCAAGCACAGTTTTCTGTATTTGAGCTAAACAAATGATAATATTCTCCTCTTTAAAGGTTGTATGGAGGATTTTTTTTATTTGTTTCAAATTGTCAGTGAAAGTTTAAAATACCATTAGAGCGATGCAGCAGCCTTGTAATTATGATGACCAAAAAAAAAGAATGAAAATCCATCAACTGTGGACGTGTTGAGGCCAGATAAACATCAGCCACTAGAAAACAAGGCTACCTCATTTTCTATTGGCTGTTAGGTTGTTAATCAAACTCCCTACGTTTCTAGCGTCACCTGACTCGCCGGCGCGCGGGGATTAAGAGGTTTACGTTCGCCTCTCACGCACTGATGACATTCACTCGACCGATACAGCGGTTCTTGGGGTCTTTTTCGAAGTGTAGCTTCCTCTCAGTTTGCACAAAGTTTGTTGTAACGGCGGACAAGAATTCACGACCAGTTCATCGCGAATGAAAGTCCGTTTTTGACGTCGCGGAAACAAGAGGAGAAGGGGAAAAGCAGCAAAGCACAACATTTGAAAAAGGACAAACAGTCGCTGCATTTCTCTTTCCTTGGAAAATCTTCTATACAACCTTTAACGTCGCTGGGCATCAAATTGCTCAAAAGTAGAGACACGAGGGAGATTTCTTGTATCAAACTGGGACAAATCAGTGGTTTTGGATAAATCTGTTGGGACAGGGGACACAGGACTCAAAACTGGGTCTGTCCCGGGTAAACAGGGACGTCTGGTCACTCTAGTTTGTTTTGTTTCATTTACACGTGTTTAACCCTGCGTATTTAGACTGAGTTCTTTGTGACAATACAGAAAGTTCTCCAGGCTGTGTTTTTAAACTCCATACACCTTCGCAAGAAACATTTGGATAATTTCAGCCCTGGAATTGCCGATCTCTGCTGAACAAAAGATTTTTAAAAAAAGGTAGATGTGAACTTTAAAAACTCCAGCTTCATGACATCACAAGGTGGAGCAGAGCATTTTCAGCTCTGGAGATGCAGACAGACACAATACAGGTCTGTTTTTGATTATGTAACAACATTATAACATGGCTTAAAACTTTCTGCGTAATATAGGGCTTTTAAATACTGTTTTGTCTGAAAGAAAAGCTTGTTAGGAATAATTTTCTTCGAGTGGTGTCATGAAAACATTGAAAACCATCACACCTACTTTTGTTCTTATTAACAATTTATTTGCACTGTTCACGTCTATCAAAAATATGAAAACAAGGTCAAGATTATTATAGTGTTTTTGTTTTTTTAAGGGCATTTAAAGGCCAAAGAATTATAAAGGGTGTATTGTTTGACTAATTACATATTGTGTTTTAAAAACCTGTTTCAGAATCGGATTGTGTCATCTAATTAGGCTTACTAATTAACTTTATAAAGGGTTTGTGCTTACTTACTTATTTTTAAAAAAAAAGTTTTTTTTAATTATTATTATTTAATACCTTAATTAAATTTCTTATTTTATGTTTTAATAATTTTTTATTATATTATTATTTTAATTGTATGTATTTTTATTTTTATTTTTTGTTTTAATCATTTTTTTCATTTTATTTTTATTTTTTATTTTATTTATTAATTATTTTTATTTTGTTTTCATTATTTTTTTATTTTTTTTTTTTTATTTCGTTTTCATTATTTATTGTTATTTTATCATTTTAATTGTATTTATTATTTATTTTTATTTTATGTTTTAATCATTTTTTTATTATGATTAAATTTTATTTTATTGTATTTTTTTCTTTATTATTTATTTATTATTTGAGCAAAACGTCTTGCAACAGTAAATAAATCTGCTGTGTATCGTGAGAATCTAAATACGAGGCGTAAAAACAGGAAGTGTGCAGTTAGCATGCAAGTCATTCACAAACTCCACTCTGGCCTCTGAAAGTTATGAAAATCGCTCAGTCAATCGGTCCAGTGATTTTAAGTCGTCTTTTCTAGAACTTTTTTTCGTTAAACTTTATCCGCGCCGACAGTTTTCGCTTTTAACTCTTCAGATCCGTCTTCCTTTTACGTTATAACCCTCGCTTTGAGCTATTGGAGACTTTTTTTTCTGCTGTGTCGCAAACCTCAAAAAAAAAAAAAAAAAAAAAAAGAAGAGGAAGAAGAAGAAGAGAACGGCGGTGGCGTTTGGAGGAACTGTGTCGACTTCGCACATTTTGGCACACAGTGTTCTCCTTCTGACCCGCCTCGGTCGTGCGATGTTGTGGTTTGCGAGACGTGCAGAGACAGGCCGGGGGACACACATCTGAAAGTGGAATTAAAAAACAGCCGCCTAAAAAGAGGAGACTGCACAGAGATAAAATCGGCTCGGGGCAGACAGAGCCGCACTGTGGTCCCTCACGCAGTCGTAGGTTTTGGGTTTTTTTTCAGGATGAATGGTCGAGTTTGATGGGTCGAGATTGGACAAGTATTTCAGATTTGAAGATTGAAGTCGTGGGATAGAAGTGGAGCCGTGAGATTCACCGTGATCAGGGTTGCCAGGTGCATAGTTTTTCTGCAAAATTAGTCAGGCTTTAAGAGTCTGCGGGTTTTAGGCCCATAGACTTTGAATGGCATACCTAACCTGTGGTGTAGAGGGGATTTTTTAAGTGACGTACGTGACGAAATACGCACAGGTGTCGCACAGAATGTTTGTTTATTAGAAAATAAAATAAAAATCACTTTCAGTACAAACATAAAGGCACCAGCTCAGTAAAAATCTGTAATATTTGAAGGTTTGTTTTTTTTTACTCAAAATGACGTGGAATAGGGGTGGTACGGTTCATGAAAAAAACCAAACATTCGATTCGCTTGTCACGGTTCAGGACATGTATGTACCGTACGGTTTCCACGGTTCCCGGCTTGTGCATTGTGGCCTTGTGCCCGTATGTGACCTGTTTTGATTTGGCACAAAAGAAGAGGTGTGGAGGGTGGGTAAGTGCATTTTAAAGCACTTTCTAGAGCTGGGCTCTTTTACATGACACAGATCTGCCCCAGGTGCAGTTGTGCTGATGGTAAAGATTCATGCTCTGTGTATTTTGATGAGGATACGCACCTACGCTACCTAAAAAACATAACCAGAGTCCGCCCCATTCTCTCTCTGGCCAACACAGAGACGCTGATGCTTTAATCACCAGTCGAATAGACGACTGTAATGCCCTGCTCTCTGCTCTTCCCAAAAAGTGTATTTCAGGTTTGCAATTATTACAAAAATCAGCAGCACGTGTCCTGACGAGGACCAGAGGAGGGACCACATTACACCGGTTTAAAAATCACTGCATTGGCTCCTGTGAGTTTCAGGATCGATTTTAAAGTTATTTTACTGGTTTTTAAATGTCTTAATGGTCTTGGGCCTTCTTATCTTTCAGAACTGCTTTTACCCTACGAACCCTCACAGACCCTGTGCTCCTCCGGCAGCAGCTCCTGGTCATTACCAAAGTCAGGACACACACTCACGGAGAGGAGGCGTCTTTTTAGTATTATGGCCCTCGTCTATGGACCTGCAGCCGGAGGAGCTCAGGGCTGCAGAGAATGTTCATGTTTTTAAGAGCAGGCTCAAGACCCACCTTTTTAGCTCAGCTTTTGATTAAATTCTTATACTTTTACCTGTTTCTATTGTACACATTTTATTATATTTATATTTATATTTATTTATCCAGTGTTTCCTCTGTAGGAGCTTCTGCATCGGGAGCAGAGGTCGGCTGCGGCTGTCGGGTCTGTCCCGTGGGCTCCTGGTGGAGAGTTGGTGTTTGGGCTTCATCTCTCCCCTGGCTCCTGTGGTGGTTCCTGGTGGTGGTGGACGTCTCTCTGCTCCTGGTGTAGAAGCTCCTCTGATGGTGCTTTTCTCAACCGGTTCACCTGTATTCAGCCTCACATTCTACTATAGGTGATTTTATGTATTTTACCATCTTAGGGCGTGTGTGTGCGTGGGTCTGTGTGTGTGTGTGTGTGTGTGTGTGTGTGTGTGTGTGTGTGTGTGTGTGTGTGTGTGTGTGTGTGTGTGCGTGTCTGGGTGGTTTTGGTTGTGTGGGGTTGGGCAGCTGTGGGGGGTCGGTGGGTGGATGGAAATGTGGGATTGTTTTTAAACTTTGTGTTACGTTTTTGTATGAAAAGCGCTTTATAAATAAAGTTTGATTGATTGATTGATACGCTCGTGTAGACCGTCAAAAAATAGGTTGGATCCTATTTTCTGAAATCTACGCGCAGGACGAGCTGCTCCGCACGTGCATCTAGCGCGTACAGTGGAGCCGCCTCAGTCACTTTCCATGCATTCTAAAAGTTACGCGTCCAAACGTTGCAGTTTTTACGCTCGCTTAGGGTGAAATCCACATGCAGAGGAGCCAGACCCTTAACCTCACAGCCAAGAGCACAATGTCACTAAACCAAGGAGAGTTTGGAAGGTGGTAACATTTTTTCACTGAAGCACAACAGCTGCCAATGTCCAATAATAATGTGCTTAAAGTCAAGTCAAATTCAGTATGATTACATTACTAACTATAATTTTATAACTTTTTTAATGCTAAATTGTGGATAATTAAGATAACATTGCATATGCTGAATTATATTTCTGGAGATTAAAGATTAAAAAGAAAAAATGACAATAAGAACTGTACCGAACTGAAAACCGAAACCACAACACGTAATATGAGGCATTTCACCTGGAAGCCTGAGGGCCAAGAAAAAAATTAGTCTTAGGGACGTGTTTTAGTCAGTCTGGCGCCACCTAGTGCCTCCACTCAATTTCATTTCTCTCCAGCGACTAGTTCAGGAATCAGAAAACACTAGACGATTTGCAAGAACCCTGTAAGTTGTAGACCGCGCACCGACCAATCAGCTGTGAGCTTTGAAGCCATGACGTCAAACTCTGTCTGTGTCCCTTTTGTGGAACAACACAACAGTAAACAAAGCGTCGAGATGGATGTAGACGAAAACAGACATTCTGTGTTGACAACGATTCCCGAGATGGAGGATGTTCACTTTCTGTTTTGTTTGCTGTTGTGCTGCGATTACTTGGACACCAGAGTGTTCCGGTGCATTACACACGTCACGACCAAACAGTGAAGTGAAACCGTCTGATTAATCAGGCTACACATTTGGCCCCTGAGCCATAGTTTGGACATGTTTGCATGAGACATTTTCACAGTTTTGATGATTAAAATTGTGTTTAAAACAGAATGGAATAATTGTCCTCAGAATAAAAGTGGAAGAAGAAGTGGTTTAACAAAGACTTTTAGTATCACAGACATGATTTAGACTTTATTTTTTATTGAATCATACTGAATCGATTTGAAATATATCGTACTGTATCGAGGATTGTATCATATCGGTAACTTCTTAACGATACCCAGCCCTAATGAAGGAGTTGTCGATACGATACATACCTTGATACAGTGCAATTTCGATACGATACAATCTGATTCGATATGGTTCTATAAAAAATAAAGTCTAAATCAGGGGTGTCAAACATACGGCCCGGGGGCCAGATCCGGCCCTCCAAGACCTTTAATCTGGCCCTCGGCTGATTTTCTACTAAAATATTGTAATTATATTTTCTATTAAAATCTTGTTAATTTTCTGTGGTGTTTATCACAGCAGCGTCTCCAGCGTCTCTGTACGTGGCCCCTCCCACCAGAGCAGCACAAATGAAGACTTGTCTCTTTCCAAACGCTCTTAAAGGACGATCGTTTTGACTGTTGACCGTGACACCCTCATCAGAAAAATGTCCAACATGAGAAAAGTGGAGCCGAGTGCAGGATTTTATAACAAAAATGGACAAGTTCAAGTTAAAACTTTGTGTTGAAATTGTATTTTTCTTAAAGTTTCAGGTTGTTCATAATATTATAATATTTTGTAAAAGAAAGAGTTCATCAATTAAAAAAGATTTCTGTAATAGATTTGTGTTTCTCTGCACAAATATTTAAACGTATTGTTATTTTTGGGGTTTATATGACATGAGTTTTCTGATCCGGACACTTTGGGATCAAAGTCGGCTGGACATGACCCCCGGAACAAAATGAGTTTGACACCCCTGAATTTACACACAAACATGAAACCGGCGTTTTCCAGAATCTCCACTCTACCCGGAGTTTTTAGAAAGATTCATTTTCAGAGATGAATTCTCCGTTTGCGTGTAAAAGATGAGCACAAACGAAGGGAAATATCAATTTTTTAAAATACCCGTGTACGTGTAAACGGGGCCTCAGTTTGGGCGATTTGGAGGGAGCAGTGATGTGATCGTAGCTGCTGTGGCGTAAGAGGAAAGTTGTGGCAAAGCGGCGAGGAAAAGCCCAGGGACGAGGCGGCGGGAATCGTGTCCACAAGGTCGGCAAAATAGTCGCCGGGCCAGTCGTACAATATCGTAAAAACTAAATTATAATCATACTGGTTAAAAGAATTTGAGCACCATATTTTCCCAGTTTTGCTGAGTGAGATTTTTGTGAGGAAGGAATTAATCGCCTGGTCTCAAATAAAGGCCTGGTCTCAAATAAAGGCCTGGTCTGTTCAGTGATAAAAAATAACAAATAAACAAATTAACGCCCCAGTTATTATTTGGTACTTTACATTATTTGAATGAAACAAAACACAACTCCAGCTCTTTTTGTGACGACGAAACAACATTAGAACAGATCGAAAAACGAAATGGAAAAAAAAAAATCATGTTTGTGATACTAAAAGTTCTTTTGTTAAACCACAAAGTTCATATGAAACACAAACATTTTAATCATCAAAACTGTGAAAATGTCAAATGTGACTCATAAACGAGTTTCCTTCCTATAAACAAACAACGAAACTGTAGCTCTGAAACAAAATAATCAATAAAATAAACCAAAATATATTCTTGGCGATATATCGATACAGCAGCCCACGATATCGATACATTAAACGAAAGGATATATCAACATTTTTATATTTTATACACCCCTTTTCTTCATGATCTCCAGTCTTTCGTTGACGTCACTCTGCTTTAGTCCTTTAGTCCACTTCTTTTATACACTTTATGGTTTGGCCCGGGCTTTGGTGCGGGCTCGGTCGCCGCAGTTTGGCAACGCCGACGGCAATCAAACCATCAGAATCGCAATCTGAAAGGACGCAATTAGCAAATCGTAAAAGACTGGAAGTAGGCTTTTGTAATTTCCTACACAAACAACTAAATATCCTTCCTTATTCTGCATAAAACCTCTAACCCTGTAGTTGAGTTTATCCGCACGAAATGTTCCGAAACGCGATTCCGGTATCAGTTTGTCGGCTCGCTTTTTCCATTTTTTTGTCAATTCTTCAACTTTCTAAAGAATTTACAAATAAAAAGCGCATCCTGCAACCAAACAAGGATACTACGGACCGCAAAGTTCTTCAGAAATGCAGAAGTATTCACTGCCAAACACTTTTAGAAACTGAATTTCGTGTCCCGTTTTCGTGAATCATAGTTTGAATTATTATTGAATTATCTGCGTTATTTTTTGCCCAACGTTCACTGACTATTTTAATCCGTTTTAATCATATTTAGTTGACAGAAACTTGGATTAGTCGACTAAGCGTTTTATTTAGATTTTAAGGATGTAAACGGGCCGACGGTAGAAAGAGGAAGTCGGTGAAGTTTTCAGTTTACTGATATGTGAAAAGTGCATCGTTTCCAAGTACTTTTTTTCTACTAAGTTGTTTTTTTTATGAATTCAGATGAAGTTCAGTGAGTTCAGGCGACACAGAAAAGCGTCATAGTTTTGGATCTGTGTGTCATTTGTTCATTTGTTTTTCAAAATAAAAGCAAAAATAAGAAAATGGAGGGAAAAAAAAAATAAATTTCTTCATTATTTGTCTCCAAAAACAGAATTAAAAAACAGATAATGATTCGTTTTTTCAGTTTTCTGATTTTGTGTTTAAATGAAAAATGGAAAAAAAAAAAACGGACTGAACCAGGACTGAACCAGGACTGAACCAGGACTGAACCAGGCCTAAACCAGGCCTGAACCAGGTCCGTGAACAGACCGGAATCAGACCGGGACTGAGACCAGGGCTGAGACCCAGACCAGAACTGAGACCGGGACCAAACCGGGACAGAGACCAGACTGAGACCGGGAACAACACCAGGTTTGAAACCAGACTGAGACCAGGACCAGACCGGAACTGGACCAGAAATGAGACCAGGACTGAGACCGGGAACAGGACCAGGACTGAGACCAGGAACAGGACCAGGACTGAGACCAGGAACAGGACCAGGACTGAGACCAGGAACAGGACCAGGACTGAGACCAGGAACGGGACCAGGACTGAGACCAGGAACAGGACCAGGACGAGGACTGAGACCAGGAACGGGACCAGGACGAGGACTGAGACCAGGAACAGGACCAGGACTTAGACCAGGACCGAGACTGAGACCAAACCGGAACAGAAACCGGACTGTGACCGGGAACATCACCAAGTCTGAGACCAGACTGAGACCAGGACCAGACCAGCACTGAAACCGGCACTAAGACCGGGACCAGACCGTGATTGAGACTGGGACAGAGACCAGGACTGCAAATATTTTAGTCCTCTTTTATTCCTGGTTTAGTTCTGGTTCAGGCCGTTATCCGTTTTTTCCATTTTTCATTTAAACACAAAATTGAAAACTGAAAAAAAAAACAAATCGTTATCAATTTTTTCCTTTTGGTTTTGGAGACAAATCATGAAGAAAATACCTGTTTTTTCATTTTCTTATTTTCGGTTTTATTTTGAAAAACAAATGAACGAATGACACACAGATTGTCCACTTTCTTCTCTATCGTCCACACTCGTTTTGGAGCTGGTGTATTTAAGTCATCTAGTAATCACAGTTTGATCTGATTATGTCGTTTTCTGATCCATGTCGTAAAGTTTCCTCGTCAAAAACATACCTGGAGTTCTCGTCTCGAACAGAAAACACCCTGCGATGTCACGCGGTAATACGGGAACTGCTCGATCACGTTTTGAAACTCCAAAAAAGACGTAATGGTGTCCAAACTGGTACTGCATTAAAAACAAGCGCTTCGTGACATCACAAGGTGGAACAGAGCGTTTTGAGCTTTGGAGATGTAAACAGACGTGCGTGAATGAAACGAGAGCGTGCCTATGTTCTCTCAGCCCTCATTTCTATGTTTTGTTTTGTTTTTTTCTTTCCAAAATTTGGCCCTTTGTTCCCACATTTCCTTTATCATCAATTTGCATCAGATTTTATTCCCATTTCTCCAAATTCGGTCGTTATTTACACTCAACCTATTCTCCCGCAGCAGTAACGTAGAGCAGTGTTTCCCGAACCCATATTTTAAAAAGACACAAGCTTTCGAGACCCAAGTCAATAGACATTAATCACTGAACCAACAATAAAAGGATCCATAAGTCGCCTGTTTGGACATGAAATTTAGCCCATTTCTTTTTCTTTTTAACATTCAATTGAACCAGCAATACTGGAACAAAATGGTTCATTACAAAACGATTAGAAATTATACAAAACATGTCTTAACATTTGAACATTTGTATTCATGTGGGCCTGTGTGTTTTGTAGTGTAATTGAGTCCGTTTGCAAAAGGAGACGCAGCAGCAGATCAGGATCAGACTCTTTCCGTTCTTTGTCTTCATTTTTGTGAGCACAGAAAATCTCATGTGTCATTACTGTATATTTCTTACATGCAGATTGTGACAAGGCGACCAAAAAAAATAAATAAATCTCTTGTGACACAGTCTTTGGGAAACAATGTTGTAGAGGTGATCTTGCAAACGATCCTAGGCTGAAATGACTCTCAACCATCCCTTCAAATGTGGTATTAAAATAAAAATGACTTGACTTAGACCAGGGGTGTCAAACTCATTTTGTTCCGGGGGTCGTATCCAACCAACTTTGATCCCAAAGGGGCCGGATCAGAAAACTCATGTCATATAAACCCCAAAAATAACAATAAGTTCAAATATTTGTGCAGAGAAACACAAATCTATTACAGAAATCTTTTTTAATTGATGAACTCTTTCTTTTACAAAATATTATAATATTATGAACAACCTGAAACTTTAAGAAAAATTCAATTTCAACACACACGCAGAAAATTAACAATATTTTAATAGAAAATATAATTAAAATATTTTTGTAGAAAATCACCCAAGGGCCACATTAAAGGTCTTGGAGGGCCGGATCTGGCCCCCGGGCCTTATGTTTGACACCTGTGACTTAGAATTTCATTTTGAGAAAAATCTTAGAAATAAGAGAAATCTTAGAAATGAGGGAATATAGGGCTCTGGGAACTAGGGCTGGGATCATTAAGAAGTTGCCGATACGATACATATCTCGATACAGTGCACTTTTGATTCGATATGATACATTTCAAATTGGTTCGATACGGTTCAATAAAAAATAAAGGCTAAATCGTGGCTGTGATACTAAAAGTCTTTGTTAAACCACTTCTTCTTGTGCAAAGTTCATATGAAACACAAACATTTTAATCATCAAAACAGTAAAAATATCAAATGTGTCGCATAAATGAGTTTCCTTTCACTCCACAAACAACAAAAGTGTAGCTCTGTAATAAAATAATGTAGTAAAACACACCTAAAAATACTCTTGGTGAAATATCGATACAGCAGCCCACGATATCGATACTGTATCATCACATTAAACGATACGATATATCGATATTCCGATATTTTTGCACACCCCTATTACTGTATATTTCAGACTTACATGCAGATTGTGACAAGGTGACCAAAAAAATAAATAAATCTCTTGTGACCCAGTCTGTGGTATTAAAATAAAAATGACTTGATATAGAATTTCATTTTGAGAAAAATCTTAGAAATAAGAAATTCTTAGAAATGAGGGAATATAGGGCTGATCCCAAAGAAACAAAACACAACTCCAGGTCTGTTTTTAATGAAGTAACAGGATTCGAACATGACTAAAAGCTCACAAGAACCATTTCTGCGTAACATAGACTTGTGGTGTATCGTTTAATGTGATGATACAGTATCGATATCGTTGGCAGTGTCGGGGAGTAACAGATTACATGTACTGGAGTTATGTAATCAGAGTACAAATTATGAGTAACTGTATTCAGTTACAGTTACTGTTTCAGTGAGTGGTAATTAGATTACAGTTACTTTGTTGAAATAAATGGATTACACAGCGGGATTTTCCTGTTTTCACATTTTCACGTTTTGGGCTAAATCCCACGTCTCCTTCTGTACTGCGTAGACACTGACAGTCTACAGTGCACCTCTAAACTAGAACTAACACCAGGACTAAAACCAGGACTAAACCAGTCCAGGACTAAACTAAGACTAAAACCAGGTCTAAATCAGGTCTAAACCAGGTCTAAACCAGGACTAAACCAGGACTAAACTAGGTCTAAACCAGGACTAACACCAGGACTAACACCAGGACTAAACCAGGACTAAACAGGACTAAACGACTAAACCAGGACTACAACCAGGACTAAAACAGGACTAACCAGGACTAACACCAGGACTAAACAAGGACTAAACCAGGACTAACACCAGGACTAAAACCAGGACTAAACCAATCCAGGACTAAACTAAGACTAAAACCAGGTTTAAACCAGGTCTAAACCAGGACTAAACCAATCCAGGACTAAACCAGGCCTAAACTAAGACTAAAACCACGTTTAAACCAGGTCTAAACCAGGACTAAACACGAGGTCTAAACCAGGACTAAACCAGGTCTAAACCAGGACTAAACCAGGACTAAACCAGGACTAAACCAGGACTAAACCAGGACTAAAACCAGACTAAAACCAGGACTAAACCAGGTCTAAACTGGGACTAAAACCAGAACTAAAACAAGACTAAAACCAGAACTAAACCAGGACTAAAACCAGGTTTAAACTAAGACTAAAACCAGGTTTAAACCAGGACTAAACTAAGACTAAAACCAGGACTAAACCAGGTCTAAACCAGGACTAAAACCAGAACTAAACCAGGACTAAAACCAGGACTAAACCAGGACTAAAACCAGGACTAGACCAGGAACTAAAACCAGGACTAAACATCTTATGTTCAGATTTCCTGGTCTTTTCTACTTTACAGTAAACAGTTGTTTATTCATGGAGATTTGGGCTCAACAGCCAATTTAAAGAGAACAAACAAGAATTTTCAGGATGTGGTCGCTGTATTCATGTAGTTTTAAAAGACATGACAATATCAAGTAATCCAAAGTATTCAGATTACGTTACTCACCTTAAGTAACTTCATGGATTACGTTACAAACTACATTTTGGTGTATGTAATCTGTAATCTGTAGGGGATTACATTTTAAACGTCACCTTCCCAACACTGATCACTGGCCACTGTATTGATACAGTATATCACCAAGAGTATTTTTTGGTATATTTTACTAAATTATTTTGTTAGTTACAGTTTTGTTGTTTGTTTAGTGGAAGGAAACTCATTTATGCGACACATTTGACATTTTCACTGTTTTGATGATTAAAATGTTTGTGTTTCATATGAACTTTGCACAAAATGTGGTTTAACAAAGACTTTTAGTATCACAGCCATGATTTAACCTTTATTTTTTACTGAATGATTTGAAATATATCGTATCGAATCGAAAACTCACTGTATCGAGGTATGTATCGTACCGGCAGCTTCTTAACGATACCCAGCCTTAACATTTGACCCTTAAAGGTTGTATGGAGGATTTTTTTTTGTTTCAAACTGTCAGTGAAAGATTAAAATACCATTACAGAGACGCAGCAGCTTTGTAATTATGAGGACCAAAAAAAAAAGAACGAAAATCTATCAACTGTAGACGTAGTGAAGCCAGATAAACATCAGCCAATAGAAAACGAGGCTCCCTCATTTTCTATTGGCTGTTAGGTTGTCAATCAAACTCCAAGGGATTACGTGGTTTACGCAGCGGTTCTTAGGGGCTTTTTCGAACTGTCGCTTCCTCGCATTTCGCACAAAGTTTGTCGTGACGGCGGACGAGAATCCACGACCGGTTCGCCGCAAAAGAAAGTCGGTTTTTGAGGTCGCTGAAAGAAGAAGAGAAGTGGAAAAGTAGCAAAGCCAAACTGAGGTGATTCTTGGAGATCTCGTCCAGCGATGGCGCGACCGAAGCAGACGAAGGGTCTAAAAACTGACGCGTCGGTCGCTGAATTACTTCTAGACAGGAAACTTCAACAGTAATTCTGAACGCGCACAAGGACTGTCGCTGTATTTCTCTTCCCTTAAAAAAATCCTCTATACAACCTTTAAACGTCATTTCAGGAAAGGTATTCGAGTACATTCACGTCTGAAAAGTGTCTGTAAACTGCCGCGAACTCTCTCCAGTGATCCTCCAGTGATCCTTTGGACTTTGCTTGTGTGTCGGTGGTAGGTTTAGCGTCACCGGGCCCTTTGCAGACACGTCCACTGCAGTCCTGTCATTACCCCGCCGTAGAATGCCTCGTACGCTAACACAATGCTCCTTTCCTCTGCGCTGGAAACCTAAACGCTACTCTGTTATTAGCATAGTTCTGATGCAGGACATGCTCTGCGCGCGCCCGGCCTCCGTGTGTTGTGGTGCGGACCCGAAATAGAACGGTGCTTTGGTAGTTTTCTCGCTCACAATGGAGGCTTCGGAGAATATGGGCCACTACAAACCCGAGGTTCCTCCCAATGTGAAAAGGTTTGGAGCCGGAGTTGCGCTGTTCAGTCTCTCTGCAGAGTTACACCGAGAAACTAAGACCACGCCTCATATTTTTATCATTCACAACTAGGGCTGGGCGATATGGATCAAAAAATATATCGATATATTTTGCTATATCTCGATATACGATATATATCTCGATATATGTTCAAGAAAAAATAACCCCCTAAAACTGAAAACTGCAAAAACAAATCTGCCAAATTCCACAAGGTCTTTTTTTTTTTTTATTGAAGTGTAAGAGGTCGACAGTTCATATAGGAACATTTAAGATTACAAAAAAACTAATTACATAAATAATAATTTAACTGTAAAATAAAAGAAATAAAACATATTTCCTTCTTTTCATTCATAAATAAAACAACTCAAAACAAGCTCATCTTTGCATTAACTCTGTTATCCAGACCAGAACCAGAACCATGAGCTCATTTAGCAGAAGAAGCTCAGGATGTTCCTTATTTCAATAGATCCATGTTATTATCCAGCAGTGAGGAGCTCTGAGGTTTAATCCCACAATCCACTGCAGATCAAACCCAACGTTTCCAAACACTGTTGTACAAGTGACACTGCAGCAGATTATTCATTAAAATATTCTGCATAAATAAACTTTACAATATATAAAACATAACGACTCTAGAGCCACATCAGCCCGTTTGAGATAATAATGTGTTTAATGCAGTTTTGCGCACGTGTGTTTACATTTTACAGAAACGAAACTTAAGCGCATGGCTCATTTGCATAAACAGCACTTCTCCTGCAGCTCAAGCTCGTTTAGCTTCTTTCGGGCTAAAGGACGCGACTCGGTGGAACATGAGGATGTGCTGCTGGTGGTTTTGTCTGTAAATGGTGGAAAAGGTTCGTGGTGCTTGAAGCTTTTCACTGGCACCAACTTTCGGCGTTCAGGGCGACGAGTGAAGGAGACACGAGCGAACAAAATCAGGGAGGCGGAGGCGACGAGAGAGAAGACAAACAAGCGAAGCGGCGAAATCAGAACTGAATATAAGCATTATATCGATATATACGATATGTCAGAATTCATATTGAGTTTAAAAACTATCTCGATATATCAAACCTTCATCAAAAACATCCCTGAAATTGTATTTTGCTTTATTTGCTCGTGTTTTTGTCTCGTTAATCTCGTTTGCATTTTGTCTGGATTGTGACGTCATTGGTAAAATTCTGTGACGTTTTAAAGCTCAAACCATCATCGGACCCGTTTTGCGCTCAAATTGTGTCCGGATTGTAAAGTCATAGGTAAAATTCTGGAGTTCTATGTGGTTTTTAAGATTATAAACTTCATCAGACTCATTTTGTGATTAAAATATCGATATATCGCCCACCCCTATTCACAACCAAATAAAGTGTAATAATTAAGAGTCAAAGTGTTGAAAAGGCGCTGTTCCTGTTTTGTACAGTGTTACAAACGTGAAAAACAGAACTAGGTCTTTATAAAAACTAGGGCCGGGTATCATTCAGAAATTGCCGATACGATGCATTTCTCGATACTTAGGCCACGATATGGTATGCTTTTCGATACAGTGAGCTTTTGAGTCAATACAATTCGATACGATTTATTCCACATCAATTCGATACAGTTCAGTGAAAAAAAAAAAAAGGCGGCTAAATCATGGCTGTAATATTAAAAGTCAACTAAGTCCACTGAGTTTATGCAAAGTTAATATGAAAAACACACATTTTACTCATCAAAACTTTTGTAGCTTTTACCCAAAATAATTTAGTAAAATATACCAAAAATTAGTAGTCTCGCTGATATATCGATACAGCAGCCCACAATATTGATACTGTATCATCAAATTAAACAATACGATATATCGATATTTCAATATTTTTGCACACCCCTAATAAAAACGCTCATATTACTCTATTTTCTGATCTATGTTGTAACGTTTCCTTGTCACAAACAGACCTGGAGCTGTGTTTTGTTTCATTCTCGCACATTTAACACACACATTTCCAAGGAGATACTCAAGTTAGTGACAACTAGCATGATAACCACACTCTTCCTGATTATCAGACACTAAAGCGCTTTACAGTTAGATGCAGACAGGACCCAGCGAACTCATTTTGACCTCAAGAGCTGCTCAAAACTTGTACTAAGACACATTTTGCTCAAATACATGAAAAATAAAAAATCAGGGACGGTTTAAAAGGTATTTAGAGTTTCCCTGTATCACCTCATGACATCACAAGGTGGAACTGAGTTCGAGAGAAGAACTCAGAGATGATTCGATATGATATATTTAAAATCGACTCGATACAGTTCAATAAAAACTGAAGGTTAAATCGTGGCTGTGATACTAAAAGTCTTTGTTAAATCGGATTTTGTGCAAAGTTCAAATGAAACACAAACATTTTAATCATCAAAACTGTGAAAATGTCAAATGTGTCGCATAAACAAGCAACAAAACTGTAGCAGTAACAAAATAATTTAGTAAAATATACCAAAAAATCCTCTTGCCGATATAGCGATACTCTATCTTCACATTAAATCATACGATATATAGATATTTCGATATTTTTGCACATCCCTACTAACTATGCAACAAATTTTGAAATGATCAGAGAGTAAAAATCAAATCTGCATTTCCAATTATTGTCATTGTATGTTCATGGGGGTGGGGGTTAAAGTATCAGTATTAGTACTCAGTATCGGCAAATACAGAAATTATTATAGTCGTACACGTATCGGTTTTCAAAAAGTGGTATCTGCATCAAAATCACGACGTTTGTGTGGAAGATAATTTGCCCCATCAGATTTTGAATTTTAAACGCCACTGAATTTCTCACTTTGAATTTTTTTAACACTGAAAAAAGTGTGTTTTAATAATTTTTTTTTATTTATTTTTATATTTTTTTTATTTTATTATTATTTATTTTTTTTTGCACCAGTGAATTTTTTTCATTGCAAATTTTACGCTCTGAATTTTGATTGTTGTAGTTCAGGGCTTGAAAATATTTTTGCTGAATATTTTAAAAGGTGAATTTATTTTTTTTTTTAATATTGAATTTTTATATTTCAGCAACAAAAATTCATAATAAAAATAATTCCTACATGTTTTTTCAGAGTTAAAAAATTCAAAGTGAGAAATTCAACGGCATTTAAACTTCAAAATTTGATTAAATAAATAAAGCTTTAAGAACTTTTTACTCACGAAGCACAATTTTATTATAGATTCATGTTTTACTTTTACTTTTACTTGAGTATTTTGCTCCAGTTTGTACTTTTACTTTAGTAACAAACTTGAGAGGACTGGTTTGGATCTTGGCTCTAAAAAAAAAGACACAGATTTATTGACTGACTGACTGGGGAAAAAAAAAAACTCCCGAGATTTCCACCTTTCCCTCCCGTGTACGCGATCTCGTGGCTGAACGTTCTCGCGAGATCTCGAGGAACACCCGCGCTCACGTTCTCCAACCCGCGTCTGCTTTTTCAGCTCGTGTAATAAAACGCTGAATGCGCTGAGGGCCGATTTCCCACACTAATGACCGGCCGGGTTAATAATTCCCCTCTTTCCCTCTCGCTCCTTTGTCCCAGATCTGGCCCGAGCACAGAGGCAGTCCGCGGATCGCAGCGAGTCCCCGGGAAAGTCTGCAGATTCCCAATATGTGTTCAGACAGAAAAGGACATTTATAATAATCTGTAATAACTGGATACTTCAGGGTGTGACGAGAATATAGTTCAAGTACAGGACAAGTTCTGACTGTCCCGATCCACAACTGTCACACCTTTAAAACACATAATCACCGCAGCTCTTGTTCTGATTGGCTTAGAGAATATAAAGATTGTTTTTCCACAAATTGGCCAATAAAAAAATATCATAAAACTGCAAACTAGTAAACATTTGGCAGCCGTGTCGTTGTTGAGTGAACTCTTAGACGTGCTATTTTCTCACCGGTGCTGTCGTCGTTTCCTCATCACAAACGGTTTTCTCTCATTCACGTTTAACACACAAACCCCGTTCCACCTTGTGATGTCACGTCGTAATACAGGAGGAGCTTTACTCGGTTTTTAAACATCTTCACCAGAATCATTTGGAGGATTTCAGCCCTGGAATTGCCGATCTCTACTGACAAAAAGGTAAAAAAAAAAAAAAAAAGGTCGATCTTATTTTGGAAACGACCACTTCATGACATCGTAAGGTGGAACAGAGCACGTGTGAATGAAACAACACAACTTCAGGTGTGTTTTTGGTCCGTGTACCATTCGTTCTTTTGAATTTCAATCAAGAACGAAAAACAGTAAAATGGGAAAACAGTGTCAAACAAAAAAAAAAAAAAAAAAAAACAGATTTCGACCTCTATTTCCAATATTTAATTTAAAGTTTATATCAAAAAAGACAGTCTCGGAGGCGATTTTAATTTTGATATTTTATTCTCTCTGGTTTATTTGCCCCGAGAGTTCTGTTGCTTCTGCGCCGCGAGTCAATTCAGGGTCAACTGAACAAAGAGTTTATCGCAAACCTGGGCATTGTGCAGCTCCCGGGCCACATACTCTGACCGGCCCATTTAAGCTCATCTGGAAAATAAACATATTTTATAATTTTCCCTCATGCATGGACTAAATCTAGCCTGATTCATCAGATGGTTTCATTTTGTGGAAACCGTCTGACCTCACAGCGTTAGGATTCATGGCGAGGAGAAAACTCAGTTTGTCGATTGGACAAAAGTTAGTTTGATTGAAGACGTTTTGGAGCTCATACAAGCTTCTTCTTCAGTTCAGAACAGAACTGAAGAAGCAGCACAACAGTAAACAGACAGGCACGACGGGTTTGACGTCATGACTTCACGCGGTCTACAACTTCCAGGGTTCTTCCAAACCGTCTAGTGTATTCTGATTCCTGATTCTGTCACTGGAGAGAAATGAAATTGAGCGGAGGAACTGGGTAGCATCAGCCTGTCTAGACTAAAGCTGCATTGCTTTTATATTAGAGGTGTTTTGTTTTGTTTTGTAAGGCAACTTCACTCTTTCATTGCTTAGTCATAACATAAACTCTTATCAGTCTTACCAGCTCGTCAAAACAATGATATTCACCGCTTTTTATAAAGAAATACAATTAATATTATGCTGTTTCTCATCATGGAGTTCAACGATTACTTTCTAAGATGCGAAAGTAAACGCGTCGCTATAAAAGAAGAGACATGTTTGTCCACAAAACTGCGACGTTTTTTCAGGTGAGTCCTTCTAGCAGCAGAACTTTCGGGGCAAATAAACCAGAGAGAATGAAATATCAAAATTAAAATAGGCACCGAGGCCGAGAGATCGAAATCTGTTTTTTTTTTGTGTGTGTGACTCTAAAATGGGAAAATGAAATAAACTGTTTTCCCATTTTATTGTTTTTCATTCTTAATTGAAATTCAAAAGAACGAAATGTACACGGACTGTTTTTGAGGAGATAAAAACATTTCAACGTGGCTTAAAGATCATTAGAGTCAGTTTCGTGTAATAAAAAAACTTGTAAGTACAATTTTTAGTACTCGTTCCACCACTGGCTATAACCAAGTACCAAGACTTGAGTGTACTAATACTCGAGTGTACTAATACTCGAGTGTACTAATACTCGAGTGTACTAATACTCGAGTGTACTAAGACTCGAGTGTACTAAGACTCGAGTGTACTAAGACTCGAGTGTACTAATACTGTGTACTAATACTCGAGTGTACTAATACTTGAGTGTACTAATACTCGAGTGTACTAATACTCGAGTGTACTAATACTCGAGTGTACTAATACTCGAGTGTACTAATACTTCGAGTGTACTAATACTCGAGTGTACTAATACTCGAGTGTACTAATACTCGAGTGTACTAATACTCGAGTGTACTAATACTCGAGTGTACTAATACTCGAGTGTACTAAGACTCGAGTGTACTAAGACTCGAGTGTACTAATACTCGAGAGTACTAATACTCGAGTGTACTAATACTCGAGTGTACTAATACTCGAGTGTACTAATACTCGAGTGTACTAATACTTGAGTGTACTAATACTTGAGTGTACTAATACTTGAGTGTACTAATACTTGAATGTACTAATACTTGAATGTACTAATACTTGAGTGTACTAAGACTTGAGTGTACTAAGACTCGAGTGTACTAAGACTTGAATGTACTAATACTTGAATGTACTAATACTCGAGTGTACTAATACTCGAGTGTACTAATACTCGAGTGTACTAATACTTGAGTGTACTAATACTCGAGTGTACTAATACTTGAATGTACTAATACTTGAGTGTACTAATACTCGAGTGTACTAATACTCGAGTGTACTAATACTCGAGTGTACTAATACTCGAGTGTACTAATACTTGAATGTACTAATACTCGAGTGTACTAATACTCGAGTGTACTAATACTTGAATGTACTAATACTTGAATGTACTAATACTTGAGTGTACTAATACTGTACTAATACTTGAATGTACTAATACTCGAGTGTACTAATACTCGAGTGTACTAATACTCGAGTGTACTAATACTCGATGTACTAATAATGTACTAATACTTGAGTGTACTAATACTCGAGTGTACTAATACTCGAGTGTACTAATACTTGAATGTACTAATACTTGAGTGTACTAATACTCGCCTTGCAGTTCTACGCAGAGACTAAAACAAGGAAGCTCATTATAAAACATATTTTACTTGGAAGCCTCACTCACTTAACACAATTCCACAAATTATTTATTGCGTCAGAGAACCGCAAATCATCGAATCCGGAAAGTGAAAGTATTCTGTTGAGGAAAAATACCCCACTGTTGTTTAGGTAATAAACAATAGAAGCGTAAATCCAGGACACGGTCGCTGCCAGGATACACAAAACTGTCCTCTTGTATTGTTTACGGTTTTAAAAAAGTACGATTGAGGTGGAGGATTTGGCAAAAACTTATCATGGACGTGTAGGTTTGGACCAACGATGGAACGTAACAAAGTAAAAGTAGTAAAGTGCTGTACTTCAGTATAAATTTGAGGTATCTGTACTTCATTTCACGCTAAATATGGATAATTTTTTACTTTTACTTCCCTACATTTGAGAGGAGGCGTCTGTCCTTCCTACTCCACTTCCTTTTTGGAACAGGACTGAAAAGTAAAAGTATTTTTTATAATTGTTTGAGATGATTTTGAGGTTCATAATTTGAGCAAACAAAAACACAAATAAAAAAGCTAAAAAAACTAACAAACTTTCATTGTTTCTGTTGCACAAACTCACCATATTTGAAGCTTTAGAACTCAAAATCTGCACAAAATACTTTTACTTTTTACTCTCTAAGCATAATTTTAAACAGGTACTTTTACTTAGATAGATTAGATACTTTTACTTTTACTTGAGTCTTTATTTTGCTCTAGTATCTGTACTTTCTGCTCCGCTACATTTTTGAACAGGACTGAAAAGTAAAAGTATTTTTTATTATTGTTTGAGACGATTTTGGAGGTTCATAATTTGAGCAAACAAAAGTATAAAAATAAAAACAGCTAAAAAAATGAGTTCCACTCTTTCTGTTGCACAAAATCACAAAATTTAAAGCCTTAGAACTCAAAATTTGTGCGAAATACTTTAACTTTTTACTCATTATTTTACTACTAAGACAATTTTAAACTTGTACTTTTACTCAGATAGATTCATGTCATACTTTTACTTTTACTTGAGTCTTTATTTTGCTCCAGTACCTGTACTTTTACTTAACAATAGGGGTGTAACGATATCCAAGTCTCACGATACCATATTTATCGCGATATCGTGGGAAAGCTGACGATATGTTGGGGAGGCTCACGATTAGGGATGTAACAATATACAAATCTCGGTATTTTCACGATGTACATCTCACGGTACGATATTTATTGCGATATTTTGTGGAGGCCAAGCAGCTAAAACTGTTAAAATGCGACTTTTTTCCTCTTAAAATGCCTCGACAAGACTTAATCCAAAGACTTAGAAGTGTTAGAACTGTTATTTCTTCTTGTCGTCTGCACTGAAATGGAGCAAAGGATCATGGTCTATGTAGTTCCCTCTTAATAACTCTTAATTTAAACAAAGGGACATGTAATTCGATATATTCTGATGGTCCACGATATTATTGTGAGAACTCTGACGATACGATATCATGATTTTTCGGTTATTGTTACATTCCTACGTAACAAAATTGAGTATTTCTTTCCGCACCGGTTTGGACGAAGCTCTAAAAAAAAAAAAAAAGACACAGATTTATTGAGAAGGAAACTCGTACAAGTCCTGGTTTAAGACCGGATCAGAGGCCTCAGTCCTCACTGTGACAAATGTTTTATCAGACAAGTCACTTTCTTGGAGATAAGAGCAGAACAGCGAGGTCTGTCACGATAAACTTCACAGAACGATGCATCGCTACAGAGAAATACTGCGATATAAGACGAGAGTGGTGATAATAATAAAAAAATTGTGATATCGTATCGTCAAAAGTCTCACAATAATATCATGAGATGTCACAATATATCGAATTATAAGTTTCTGTGCTTAAATGCATTGTTTTATAGAAGCAACAGCTTATAAACATCAGGAACTACATTTCCCATGATTCATTTCAGCGCAGAAAACATGAAGAAATATTGTTTTAACTTGAATTCTTGGGATTTTGATGGAAATAATTCACATCAAAATCTTGTCAAGGTATTTTAAAAGGGGTTTAACGATATCCAAATCTCACAGTACGATATTTATTGCGATATTTTGTGAAGGCAGACAAAACTTTTTCCTCTAAAAAACGCCATGACAAGACTTAAAAGTGCTTAGAACTGTTGAAATGGAGCAAAGGATCATGGTCTATGTAGTTCCCTCTGTCTTTTTTCTTTTTTTTTTTTTTTTTTTTAGCTATTTCTGCTCCATAACTTTTAATTTAAGATAGACTTGTAATTCGATATATTGTGACAGCCCACGATATTATTGTGAGAACTTTGACGATACGATATCACGATATTTCGGTTATTGTTACATCCCTGTATTTTAAAAAACAAAAAAATATCTACATTCATATCAGCCTCTTCAAAATATTGCAGTAAATATCATAAATATGAGATGCATTGACTAGTATCGGTATCGGCGAGTACACTAAGGCCAAGTATCGGTATCAGTATCGGATCGGACCCTCAAAAAATGGTATCAGAACAACACTAATAATAATGACGTTAGTTAGTTACGGTTTCATTCTTATTTTTTTTTATTTTTTTTTTTTTATAGTTTTATTTTATTTATTTATTGTTTTATTTTATTTATTTTTTTAAATTTCATTTTATTATTATTATATTTTTTTTTTATTATTATTATTATAATTTTTTTATTACTGTAAATGAAGAGCAAAGTTAATGGTGCACTTTGCTCATTTAGGATGTGTGTGGGTGACTGAGTGAATGGAAGAGTGTGTGGGCATTAAATTTTTTTTTTTAATACAACTCAAATTTTAGCTTTTACCCTGGAAGTCTGCATTCAAAAAATGAAAAAAATAAAATAAAAATATTGCAATATAAAATAACACTGAAAATACTTTATGTCACTGACCCAAAGAAGGAAAACCTCAGTTATCTTATTTTTAAATAGTCATCATCATTAAAAGACAGAATGAACCAATACTAATCACCAAAAAAGTTATTTATTCTACTATCTACAGCTCAAATCTGACCATATTACATAAAAATGCCCAAAAATCTTCCCATTATTGCAAAGAAACTGAACATACGGTAAATACTGAGCCCCAAAATACTGTATATTAACATTTCCAATGGGATGTAACGATATTCAAATCTCTCTGTACGATATTTTTTACGATATTTTGTAGAGAACGCCTTCGTAAAATGCCTAAACCCAAACAAATACAACTTAAAAGTGCTTAGAACTGTTATTTCTGCACTAGAACGAAGCAAAGGATCATGGTCTATGTAGTTCTCTCTTTGTTTTTAGCCGTTGCTGCACCAAATTCATTCATTTAAGCGAAGAAACTCTTGATTCGATATATTGTGATGCTCCACGATATTATTGCGAGAACTTTGACGATACGATACCACGATATTATGATATTTCGGTTGTTCCCAGAGTCTAAAAACAACTTAAACTACGACGCGAAAATCATCATGAACTTCGAAAACTACATTGGTCAAAAATTTCTGCTTCAAAGTGCCTTCCTTCATGGAGATGTCATTGCTTTTTTTTGGTCTGGAATGTTTCGCAGTATGACTTTAAACCCTTTTTATCTTCACGGAGACCAAACGAGGCCAAGTTACAGGTCAGATCTGCGGAGAGGCGACGCCGCTCGCAGCCAGAATGTTGTTTTTGTAGGTGTTTTTGAGCTACAAAACTGAATAAGTGTAAAGTAGAGGCTTTTAAAGTCACGCTGTGGGACATTCCGGGCACGGCAAAGACATCTCCATAGAAACAAGCGGAAAAAGCGACACAGTACACCTTTAAACGCGGCGTGCGACTCTCACTCTCGCGCTCCTTCTGCGGTTGGAGCTGATCCGACTACAGCAGACTTACAGCTCTTCTGACGCTCTTGAGTCACGCTGACAAAACCCGTAAAAGCCGGGTTAAGTGCCTTGCCCAACGACACAACAACAAAACCAACGAAAGTCTGAGGCCGTGAATAAGGCGTGCGGGCGTGTGCGGGCCTGTCGAGATAATTACTACTTCAATTTATGGTGAGTATATGAAAGCGGGAACAGGATACAGAATTTTAGAGCTTAAAATGTGATGATACGTTTAATTATACCGTAAAAAAACGAGAATTCGCACGTCGGTTTCCTGAAATGGGCGAGTTTAGGGATGTAACAATGTCCAAATCTCTCGGTACGACATTATCACAATAATAAAATACCTCGACAAGATTTTGGTGCGAATTAATTTTCATAAAAATCCCAAGAATTCAAGTCAAAAACATATTTCTTCATGTTGTTTGCGCTGAAATGAATCGTGGGATATGTAGTTCCCGATGTTTATAAGCTGTTGCTGCTATAAAACGAAGCATTTAAGGAAAAAAAAACTTGTAATTCGATATATTGTGATGATCCAGAGAAGAATCAAAGAATTTAATTAGGTCATCAACAATGTTTTGGCACTTCGTCTTCTCTCTTCGACTTTATTGATCCACAAGGAAAACTATTTGGACACAGGAGCTTACACATCACAATAAAATATAAAAACAAACAGTAAAAAATGTAAATTATGAAAAATATAAGTAATAATAAATGATAATAATTCTATAAATGTACATAGGGATATTTGTTACATGAGGGTGAGTTAATTTACAGTTGTAGGGAGTATTATCTGTTACATAAGGCTGAGTTGTTGTACAGTTGTAGGGAGTATTATCTGTTACATAAGGGTAAGTTGTTGTACAGTTGTAGGGAGTATTATCTGTTGCTGTACAGTTGTAGGGAGTATTATCTGTTACATAAGGATGAGTGTTGTACAGTTGTAGGGAGTATTATCTGTTACATAAGGGTGAGTTGTTGTACAGTTGTAGGGAGTATTTTCCTGTTACATAAGGGTGAGTTGTACAGTTGTAGGGAGTATTATCTGATACATAAGAATGAGTTGTACAGTTGTAGGGAGTATTATCTGTTACATAAGGGTGAGTTAAAGGTGAATACGTAACAGACAATACTCCCTACAACTGTACAACAACTCGCCCTTATGTAACAGATAATACTCCCTACAACTGTACAACAACTCGCCCTTATGTAACAGATAATACTCCCTACAACTGTACAACAACTCGCCCTTATGTAACAGATAATACTCCCTACAACAACTCACCTTTATGTAACAGATAAGCTTGTCTTCCTACGACCTCTTGTTTATGGCTGAAATTTTCTATTTTGTTACTTATTTTTCTATTTTATTTTGACTTCTATATAAACATTTCATAAAATTACGTCTTATTTGACACGTGTCTTGCTCTTTTTTTGCTACGTATTTTAAAATGTATTATGATCATTTATGTTTTTTACTCTTTGTTTTTATATTTTATTGTGATGTTTTTGAGCTGCTGTGTCCAAATAATTTACCTTTGTGCATCAATAAAGTTTGTCTAAGTTTCGTTAAGTATCGTTTATCGTTTTATTTTCTCTGTATTATTGTATTGTGCTTCAGTGTTTGTTATCGTTTGTTATCATGACAAGCCCAGACACGTTTATGTTGTACCTGGAATCATTATTGTTATTATATTTCTGGAAACTGTGATTTTAATCTGATCGCGAGTGGTAAAATATTCCGAACTGGTGTAAAAAGGTCAGTGTATTTTAGTTTGTGAATAAGATCGTGAACAGAAACAAAAATTTTTAAGTGACATCAGGAAAAGTACCTGACGCGAAACACTACAGACGCTAAATAAACAATAAAATAAACAACAATAAATACAAAAAATAATGTCCAGTTATGACGTCCAGAGTCACTAATGCTGTTATTGTTAAAGATGCATCATGGAACTTTTCTGTCTCCATGTACGGGTGTATTATTGCTTTTCCCGGAATGTTCCACAGTACGGCATTGTAGTGATCTGCTGTCACGGAGACCACCATGTGAAAATACAGGTAAGATCTACGGAGAGGCGATCCAGTTTTCTCAAGGCTTCTTTGTTTTTATTTATGTTTTTGCGACGAAAACTCTTGACCGTCTTTAATTGATTTTATTTTATTATTATTATTTTTTTAAATGTTTGTTTATTTATTGTATTTTTTTTTTATGTATTTATTTTATTTTTTAATTAGTTTATTTACAATTATTATTTTTATGCTTTTTTTTTTTCAATTTTCTGATACTGTGTTGGTAAAAAGTGCGACAAAAATAAAGTTCGGTTGGATTGAAAAGAGTAATCGAATAAACGGAAAATGTGCAACTTTAATGCCGTGCTGTGGGACATTCCAGGAAATCTCCATGGAGACGAACAAGCTGCGAACCACCAAAAAAAAAAATTCCAATTCCGCTCGTTTTTTTTGTTTGTTTTTTCCACTTACTGTTGTTGGACTTGAGATCTCGGTGGATGACGGGCACGATGGCCTCGCTGTGGAGGTAGAGCATCCCTCGGGCGATCTGCACCGCCCAGTTGACCAGGACGTGGGGGGGTATCCTTCTCCCCGCCAGCGCCCGGCTCAGCGCCCCCCCTGAGGCGTACTCCATCACCAGGCACAGGTTGGGCTCCTGCAGGCACACCCCCTTCAGCGCGATGATGTTGGGGTGCGTCAGCATCGCGAACAACCTGGCCTCCTGCCGGACGTTTTGCGCGGTCACGCTTATATCCTCGTCGGGATCCTGCCTGGCAGCTTTCACCGCCACCAGCTCGCCTCGCCATGTACCTCGGTAGACCTTCCCGAACCCTCCTACTCCGATAACTTCCTCCAGACTTAACTCTCGAAAATCCACCACGAGCGGTTCGAACTCTCCGGGCCCGAGTTCGCCGACCACAGCTCTCCCGGGAAGCTTGCCGTATCCGCTGGGCTTGAAGGACCCGTAGTTGGAAGGAAAGATCCCCACCTTGTTGTTGACCTTCCCGGCCCACCAACCTTCGTCGCCCGAAATCTCGGAATCCAAGGACAGGACTTCCACGAGGTCGCCTTTCCGCAGGGTGAGCTCATCCTTGCAGGACGCTTCGTAGTCGAACAGGGCGGTCCACACTGGGTTGGTGAAGTTGCCTTTCGCCGACTGCTCCAAGTTCTTCCAGTTGGACAGCGGGCCGCGGCTGAATATGTTCTTCAGGGGCTCCATGGAACCGGATGTTTGGATTGGATGACCTCCCCGACGGTTTCAAAATAAAGTACAGAGGCGTACTTTATTGCGCCACTCTCCCTTTCCTGTCTGTCTGGTTGGTTCATCAGGGACAGATCTGCAGGAGCCGAACCAACCGAGATGTCTTCTGCGGAATCAAAAGAGTTTTTCATTCATTCCCAAAAAAAAAAAAAAAAAAGCTTCGATTAACACTTTATAATTCTTCTCGAAATCTCTAAAAATTCCAAACACGACTCTTTAGCGACAAACATTTCTCAAATTTTCTTTCTGGGAGTCTCCAAATCAGCTCACATTGCATAACGCATCTTCACCCCCATCCCAAATTCCACCTGCTGCGCGCTGCACGTACGGACTTCGAAATAAATCGTGCTTTTGGAACGATTGCACCGCGCGTAAACTATCCCTCGCAGTCCGTTCGGTTCGTACGTGTATTTTTAGCCGTTAAGTGCAGTGGCCATCACAAGCAGGAAGCGCGGACAAGCCGAGAAGAATGGCAGGAAAGGAGCATTCAGTCCAGCCGACCTGTGTTGTTTTACGATGGACTCTCAGAAATGACCGCTACGCTCCACATTTTGCGCGGACGTTTGCGTAAAAAAAATCAAAATAAAAATCCCAACTCGATTATTCCAAAACGCTGCACCGTCTCTGCGCCAAAGTCTTCATCGTGAAAAAGTTCAGAAGAATAAACCGGGATTTATCTCAGCCAAAACTTTAGGAAGAGTTGCGTTTTAACAGGAAGAGCAATCCAAACCTGACCGAGTTACGCTTCCAAAATGACGGGCGCGCGTTTGCATACTTCCCCGTAGAGTCGGTGCGGTCGGGCGCGGGTAAAATTAGTCCAAAAAGCGCAATAACTCCATCCCCAGCGATAATTCCTCTTCCTCGGTCAGCGGCGTCACGATCTCGAACCACTTGTACGTCTGTGCGCGTGGAGGGTGGGGTTTCGAAACTTTTTTTTTTTTTTTTTTTTTTTTTTTTTTTAGTTTCTCAACAGGAAAAGAGTCAGATGACAAGGCCACGGGAAAGCGCATGGCACGAAGGACGGGCGTTTCCGGTGCGAAATTTCAAAATAAAACATGTCGATTTTATTTTTCTCCTCAATAACGCGAAAAAAAAAAAAAGGTTTTAATGAAGAACAGTCTAAAATTACAATAATTTTCTATCAATTTAATGCAGTGCTGGAAAGTTTTTTTTAGGTATCTGTACTCGGTTATTTTTGAAATGTAATCCCCTACAGATTACAGATTACATATCCCAAAATGTAGTTTGTCACGGAATCCATTAAATTACTTAAAGTGAGTAATGTAATCTGAATACTTTGGATTACTTGGTTTGCTGTAGAGAAGCAAAGACGAGGAAATCTTCACATAAGAAAAAAAAAAAAAAGAAAGAAAGAAAAAGAAAATAAAAAAGCCCAGACTTTACTGAACCAAATTAAAAAATATTATTGATAGAAGAGGAGGAGACACAGTTCATGCAGCATGATTTAGTCCTGTTAAATCCTGTTTTATTCCTGGTTTAGACCTGGTTTAGTCCCAGTTTAGACCTGGTTGGACCTGGTTCAGACCTGGTTTAGTCCTGGTTTAGTCCTGGTTTAGACCTGGTTTAGACCTGGTTTAGTCCCAGTTTAGACCTGGTTTTAGTCCTAGTTTAGTCCTGGTTTAGACCTGGCTTAGACCTGTTTTAGTCCTGGTTTATTCTTGGTTTAGACCTGGTTTGGACTTGGGTTTAAACCTGATTTAGTGTCTGGCAATGAGTGGAATTACCGAAAAAAAGAAAGAAAAAGGGGGACATAGCCCGAAATGTAAAGACAAGACAAGAAAATCCTGCTGTGTAATCCATTTATTTCAACAAAGTAACTGTAATCCAATTACCACTCACTGAAACAGTAACTAAATACAGTTTCTCATAATTTGTACTCTGATTACATAACTCCAGTACATGCAATCTGTTACTCCCCAACACTGACTGTACTTTACTTAAATATATTTTAATGTGACCAGACTTCGCTATTTACCCGGGACAGTCTCAGTTCTGAGTCCTGTGTCCCCTGTCCCAGCAGATTTAAACAAAACTATTGATTTGTCCCAGTTTTGTTCAAGAAATGTCCCAAGTCTCCCTATTTTTGACAAATTTTATACTTGCCAACAGTAAAAGAGAGCCATAAATTGACATTTGTTTTGGTAAAATACATAAAATCTGCTTAAAAACGACCAAAACACAAAGAAAATGTGACTATACTGACTCACATGTTCGTCACGAATGGGTCAAGTGCTTGAAAATTTTCCTTAATTACTCACTCGTTTCAGTTTTATTATTACAAACCAGCACAAACCGCGGGTGACCCAGTTCTTGATTTTGAAAATCCCTAAAAGTGGGTACTTTTTATTTTTATGTCACTACATCTGAGCGCAGGGATCTTAACTTTCTAATGAACTACATCATTCCCCCATCAACCATCAATGTTCTGCAGATTTGTGGAGGCCTTAATGATTGAATAATTGTTGAGTTGTGCATCTCTGATCAAAACAGAAATAGAGCTTTTATTTTATTTTGTTTTATTTTATTTTATTTTGTTTTATTTTATTTTATTGTATTTATATAATTTTTTTATTTATTTATTATTATTTTATTTTAATTTATTTTTATATTTTTATAGACTTATTTATTTTTATTTATTTTATTTTGTTTATATTTGTTGTTCTTTTTCATTGTTGGTGTGAATGTGGTGCATGTACATCCTGTCTGTTTTCTCTAGAGGGAAAAAAAAAACAAAAAAAAACATTTATTTATAGCCTGTCACGGACCCCAGGGAGAATAGTTGCTGTTTTTCAGTAGCTAATGGAGATGTAAATTAAAATAAAAACAAACAGACTCAAAACAACCCACATACAGCAGGTCTCCAGGAAGAACAGTTGATCGCTGAGGTTCATTAAATCAGTTAAATTCAATCAATGAACCTGCGCAGAGACGACAGGTGGAAATTATCACGGGAGCAAAACCTGGTACAAACATCTCTCCTTGACTGAAAAGTAAAAAGTATCTGTACTTTACTTGAATACATTTTAAAGTAGAGGGTGTTTGTGGTTAGTCAGACTGGCGCCACCTCATGCTTCCTCTCAGTTTTATTTCTCATGAGCGACTAGTTCAGGAATCAGAAAACACTAGGCAAGGCAAGTTTATTTGTAAAGCACAATTCATACAAAGTAATTCAAAGTGCTTTACAGAATAAGAAATACATTAAAATCATAATAAAAACAAATCAATATATAAATAATCAGGAAGATTAAAATAAAAAAAGAGAGACATAAATTGGAGAGAAGAGTGCGGGATGAAAAACCTTTCAGTTATTTGCACAGTCAAACAGAAATGTTTTGAGTCTGGATTTAAACAGCGTCACAGAAGAGTCTGTCTCACATGTTCAGACTGTTCCAGGTTTTAGCTGCATGAACCTGAAACTCTGACTCCCCTTGTTTAGTCGTGACTCTGGGCACCAGCAGGAGTTGGTCCCTGAGCTCCTCAGAGTGTGAGATGGTTCATATGACACTAACATGTCACAGATGGACTTTGGTGCTCGGCCATGGAGACACTTGTACAAGCAGAGCTGCTTTAAAGTCTCTGAGCCACAGGAGCCAGTGCAGAGACCTGAGACCAGGACTTATGTGCTCGTACTTCCTAGTTCGAGTCAGGACCCGAGCTGCAGCGTTCTGGATGTACAAATCCTCACTAGACGATTTGTAAGAACCCCGGAAGTTGTAGACCGCACACCGACCAATCAGCAAAGAGCTGGATCAACCTGAGCTGTGATATCAGACTACAAACACCATCCTCCTTTAGACTTCCTTTGTCAAATACAAACTTCACATTTTTTATTGCACCTTTAATTCACAAGTTCATCAACAAACATGTTCACTCTCTGCTTTGTCTTCTGTTGTGCCGGCAATGACTTGGACACCACCGAGCGTTCGTTCCGGCGCATTACAAACGTCACGACCAAACAAACAGCAGCAAGGCGCAACTTTTAAAACTTTACAAACGCCTGGAAAAGACTTCAGAACCTTTCATCGACGTTTTATTTTGAAAAGACAGGCCCGTCCCTTCTGACTTCCCGCCAACTTGACAATCAGGACAGACAGTTCTGAGTTCTCTGAGTGGGAGGAAAACAACAATAGAGTACACACAGAATAGTACACAGGTTAGAAAAAAATTAAATCAATTATCGGATCGCGACAATTATGTATAATCAAAGAATTAAAAGGAAGAACTGCAAAGTCTGTGAGGTTCTGTAGCAGGTGCATGGGAATATTTGGAAAGTTGTTGAAATTCCAAGGATCTGGGGCATGGTTCTTAGGCTGTATCTCCTTTCTCCTTTGATAAACCTCGGTAAAAAAACAAACAAAAAAAAAAAAAGCAGATACGACAAAAAGTACACCTATGCTTTTGGGTTCTGAAGCTCCCAACCCAAGTTTATGAAATTTCCAACTACGAAAACTACGCGGATTTTAGAATTGTCTTATAACTTACTCAACTTTCTATTATTATTATCATTCTAAACAGTTCTTGAAAGTTTTTTAACAATTTATCGAATGATTGAGCAGAATTTATCAAGTTTTTCAGGTTATATGAAAACAAAATGTGATATTAAAAGGTGTATTTTTTAACTTTTCCAGCGATATTGCTGCTTTTTCTGGACAGTATGGCACTAAATCTTTCTATTTTCGTAGTTACAGGTCAGATCTGTGGAGAGACGACCCCGCTCACAGTCAGAATTCCTGTTTTTTTTTAGGTGTTTTTGAGCTATAACATCATCTGTAATTGAATAAATGTAAGGTAGAGGCAGAGGAATGACATCTCCATAGATCCATCCAACCAAAAAGTTACGTAATACATAAGCATGTATTTTCTGCTGTTTTTTTTTCCCCATTTATTATTAATATTATAAAGTTTTTATTGTTTTTTTTAAATATGAAATCAGTTCAACCTCTGACTGTGAGAGAACGGATCTTATCTCACACAGATTATTTTTAGGTATCTGTACTTTACTTAAATACCAGCAGATTTATCCAAAACCACTGATTTGTCCCAGTTTTATACAAGAAATGTCTCTATTTTTGACAAATTTGATCTCTGTCAACAGTAAAAAGAGGAATACATTGACATTTGTTTAGGTAAAATACAGAAAAGCTGCTTAAAAACGACCAAAACACAAAGAAAATGTGACTATCTAACAGAGAAATCGTTCATCTGGATCTTTCTGCTGCTCGAATACACGGGGCAAAAACCTATAAACATTTCTTGCTTTTCCAATGTATTGACCAAACTGAGATGTGAATGTACTGCATAGTTGTTGCTTGGAGATTTTTTATTATAGTATATGTTCACAGAATGTACAATCTTAGTTATTTTTTTATGTATAATTCATAATAAGTTCATATATCACAATTTCTGCTGATGTCTTTTGAGGGTTGTTTTCCCAGTGGGATGTGTCTGTTGTCAAAGTCGATCTTTTCAAGTCTTTTGAACCATATCACTTTTGTTTCTGGTTCTGATATTGTCATATTTTAGTTTTGGGATTCGGACATCGTAATTGTGTGGTTGTTGGATCCTAACAGCGGAAAACGGCTCGAGAAATGTGTTTGCGAACTCCATAAATGCAAAAGGGAATCAGATGTGTGTGACTCAAACCTCCGTTCAAACTGTTTCTCTTCCCAACGGAATTGAAAAATAGTGAAAAGTGAAGGTGATGGGCAGGATTGATCCACAGGAAGAACCAAAAAGGAAACATTTGTCTGACTAAATCAGTTGTATGTGGAGCATCAAAACAAAATCCCGATCCTTCACTCAACCTCAGTTACGAATTTAAAAAGTCAACGCCAAAGCAAAAGGCATCAACTGTTCACCAAGAAACACCTTCCATGCAAAGAGACCAAGACGTGATGTTGCTGTAAAACCACAAGAACAAGAAAGTGCAGCTCAGTCTGTTTGTCTTCTGCTCCTCTCACTTAACAAACAGGATTTTGTTTTGTTGTCGCTCCACATACAAAATGTTCTCTGTAAACTCGGGATGATTTAGGCAGTCAGAGGTTTTTGGTTCTTCCTGTGGATCAATCCTGCTCATCACCTTCACCTTTCACTATTTTTCTATTCCGCTGGGAAACAGTTTGAACGGAGGTCTGCAAAGATCTGATTCCCTTTTGCATTTATGGAGTTCACAAACTTCCAAAAGCCATTTCTCGAGCCGTTAGGACATCCAAAATTCCGTTGGGAAGAGAAACAGGGAAGAGAAACAGTTTGAACGGAGGTTTGAGTCACACACATCTGATTCCCTTTTGCATTTATGGAGTTCGCAAACACATTTCTCGAGCCGTTTTCCGCTGTTAGGATCCAACAACCACACAATTACGATGTCCGAATCCCAAAACTAAAATATGACAATATCAGAACCAGAAACAAAAGTGATATGGTTCAAAAGACTAGAAAAGATCGACTTTGACAACAGACACATCCCACTGGGAAAACAAACATGGTGGTTTGATGCTCACTTTTTCGAAGGAAAAGTGAGCATTGCGCGATGACCGGAAGTCTAAAATTTGGGATGCATGTATAGGGAGTTTCAGGTTGGGTATAACTGCAAATGATAACACTTGAAAAAAAATTTTATCACAAAAAAATAAATTTTAAATGTTTGCATTTTTTTTTCTTTTTGCTGGGATTATTTTTGGAAAAAGAAAAGCACAAATATGATGTTTGGTACACATACTTTTTGCACCTTAAGAAGTGATTTTTTTGTATTTTGTGAACAAATAGGATCAAATTTTCTACTTTTCGAAAAAGCTTGTTCAAAATTAAAGATATAAACACGTAAATCTATCAGAAAATTATTTTAAAATAGTGAAATTATCTGTCCGTGCAGCAAGATAATGTTACTTAACAAGTTATCTTAAAATAAACTACCACCAACCTACAATTAATCGGTCTCAGAACTAGTAAGTCGATAATAATTCTAAAAACAAGATGACTATAAGTTTGATATAAGTTTTAAAATCTTGTTCAGATCAGAGAAATGTTCCGTGCACTTCCAGTTGAGCAACACAAACACAAAGTAGGTTAAAGTTCAACACGTCTGGCCGCTCTTCCTCTCCAAAACCCCGCGCCAAACCCAACGCGCAACTCGGTCCGGCGTGTCTCGTTTCCCGTCCTCCCCCCCCCTCCGCGTTTTTGTTTTTTTTCGGGAGTGGATGGGAACGGTCCGGTGACCCTCGACCCCGGCGGCCGCTGTGTGGAAAGAGTGCACTTCCTCCTCTTTAGGTCCCGTTTGAAGCCGCCCCTGCGCAGCGCTGAGTCAACGCTCACGCAGGAAGGATGCAGTTGTTGATTTTTTTTTTTCTTTTTTCGAGTTTTGGTCTAGCCCAGGCTCGGAGGGTTTGAAAAAAAAAAAAAAAAAAAAAAAGAAGACACGAAATGCGGAGAAGAGGAAGCGGAAAGGGGCAGGGCGAACGGACGCGCTCTCAGGGCCAGAGACAGACACGGAAAGAACAAGTGACAATTGGACCCGTGTGAACCGTAAAGACCTCGAGAATCTGAACATTTCTCTGATCTGGCAAAGATTTTAAAACTTACGTAACATTTTTCGACTTGTTTTCAGATTTTTTATCAAGTTACGAGTTCTGATTCTAGTCTAGAGGTTGTTTATTTTAAGAGAACTGGTCAAGTAAAGTGATTTTCTGATAGTTTTAAGTGTTTATATCTTACATTTTTGAATCAGGTTTGTCAAAAAAATAGAAACTCAAATAGTAGTTGATAGAAAAAGTAGAAATTACGCTTTTGAGCATGTAAAAATTTTAATATTTGTGAAAAAAAAAGGCTAAAAATTTGACTTTTACTGAAAATATCTATTTTGGACACTGTTAATCTGTGTGTCATTCAGTCACTTGTTTTTCAAAATAAAAGCAAAAAAAAGAAAATGAACAAACAGCAATTTTCTTCATTATTTGTCTCCAAAACCAAAATTAAAAAACAGATAATGATTCTGGATTGAACCAGGAATAAATCAGGACTAAACCAGGACTGAAACAGGACTAAACCAGGACTGAACCAGGACTAAAACAGGTCCAGGACCAGACCAGGACTGAGACCGGGACCAGACCAGGACCAGACCAGGACTGAGACCGGGACGGAGACCGGGACTGGGGCTGGGACTGAGACCGGGACTGAGACCAGGACTGAGACCGGGACTGAGACCAGGACTGAGACCGGGACTGAGGCTGGGACCAGACCGTGATTGAGACCGGGACCAGACCGGGACCAGCTCAGGATTGAGACTGGGACTGAGGCTGTGACCAGACCAGGAACAGACCGTGATTGAGACCAAGACTGAGCCCGGGACCAGACCGGGACCAGACCAGGACCAGACCGTGATTGAGACCGGGACTGAGACAGGGACCAGACCGGGACCAGACTGGGACCAGACCGTGATTGAGACCGGGACCAGACCATGAGTGAGACCGGGACTGAGACCGGGACCAGACCGTGATTGAGACCGGGACTGAGACCGGGACCAGACCGTGATTGAGACCGGACCGACCGTGACTGAGACCAGGACTGAGACCGGAACTGAGGCCGGGACCAGACTGGGACCAGGATCAGGACTGAGACAGGGACTGAGACTGGGACAGAGACCAAGAACTGAGACCAGAACTGAGACCGTGAACAGGACCTGGACTGAAACCGGGACTGACACCGGGACCAGACCAGAACTGAACCTGGTTTAGTCCTGGTTCAGTCCGGTATCGCAGTTTAAAGTTTAAGTCACATAAACGAGAAACTTTTTTTTTTTTTTTTTCCCCCATTTTTCATTTAAACACAAAATCGAAAACTGAAAAAAAACAAATCATAATCTGTTTTTTTATTTTAGTTTTGGAGACAAATAATGAAGAAAATCGCTGCTTTATTTTTTAAATTTTCTTATTTTTGATTTTATTTTGAAAAACAAACGAACAAACGACACACAGATTCAGCCGGATTACAGAACGTCGTCGCTCGAAAGCCGCAATTTAAATAACTCCGTCTCATAGTTTATGTTCGCCGATCGTTTCTTAAAGGTTATAATTCCAGTCGGTCGAGATGTTTCCGTTGGTTGTTGTTTTAAGGAACTGGATCTGAGGCCCGGCACTTGACTCGCTCCTTTCATTCGTAATCACCGTCGCATCGATGGAGCACAAAAGCTTACGTCCGTCTATTTACAAAACTCGCATCTCGTCCGTGTAAACAGGCATTTCGCTCACAGTGGATTTGTTGTTCCGTTTACGGCGACCTGTACAGTCTTGCTCTTATCTGATCGGGGCGACGGCGCTGAGTGGCTCTCTTGTTTTACCGGCTCCGTGAGTCATGGGAATCAAAACCAACCGCGAAATAATGAAAACTATTCTTCAGAAAGAAAGAGGGAGGAGAGAAAGAAAGAAAGAGAGAGAGTGTGGAATCAGAATCAGGTCAACGGCTGCTACGGAAATGTCAAAATATCAACATATCGTACCGTTTAATGTCATGATACTGTATCGATTTATCGGTGTTTTTTTGGTTTATTTTACTAAATGTTTTTGTTACAGAGCTACAGTTTTGTTGTTTGTTTACACCAGGAGTGTCAAACTCAAATTCACAAAAGGTCAAAATTAAAAACTGGGACTAAGTCGTGGGCGAAACTACATATTTATCAAAACATTTCAACAACATCTGCATATTTTCTCTTCTTTCGAGATGTGTAATGTTAAACCTTTTCTTAATAAAATAAATGTTTAATAATAGTTTTGCTTAAACACTGAATCCAGAACAAGCAGAATATAAAATAATAACAGAAATTTCTCGCAGACCAAATACAATTATATCACAGGCCAAATTTAGCCCCCGGGCCTGAGTTTGACATGTCGGGTTTAGTGGAAGGAAACTTGTTTATGGGACACTTTTGGCATTTTCACTGTTTTGACGATTAAAATGTTTGTGTTTCATATGGATTTTGCACAAGAAGCGGTTTAACAAAGACTTTTAGTATCACAGCCATGATTAAGCCGTTATTTTTATTGAACCGTATTGAATCGTTTTTGAAATATATCGTAATATATCATGTCACAGTATTTCCCAGACTTTTTTTTCTGGGGACTCATATTTTAAAAGTCACAAGCGTTCGCGACCCAAGTCAATAGACATTATTCATAAATCACAAAATAAAGGTGTGTTTGAGCATTATTGGACATTAATGAGGATATTTTATTGTTGATTGTGTCTCTCTGAATGATTAGTATGAGTTTTAAACAATAAAAAACAGTCGTTGAAGCAGCAATAAAAGGATCCATAAGCGCCTATTTGGACATGTGTAGAATGTAGAACATTTATGTTTCTTTTCAACATTCAATTGAACCAGCAATACTGGAGTAAAACAGTCTGTAGAACTCGATATTGCAGACCTACATGCGACGAAAATCTCTTGCGACCCACTCTTTGGGAAACAATGGTTTAATGTGATGATACAGGATCCATATCGTGGGCTGCTGCATCGATATATCGCCAAGACTATTTTTTGGTTTATTTTACAAAATTATTTTGTTACAGCTACAGTTTTGTTGCTTGTTTAGAGGAAGGAAACTTGTATATGCAACACATATGACATTTTCACTGTTTTGATTATTAAAATGTTTGTGTTTCATATGAACTTTGCATAAGAAATGGTTTAACAAAGACTTTTAGTGAAATCATATGAGTTAAGTACTAACTAAAACTAAAGATGTCTAATGTCTAAAAATGTTTATTAAAAAAGGGAGAAAAAAAAGAAGGAAGAGAGAGAGGGAGAAAAGGAATTTAAATTATAAACTGGCCAAAATGTCAGTGTAAGGGGCCTAGCAGTGCACAAACACAAACTAAATTTGTGTTGGTGTGAAAAAACAACATTTTTGTTGTTTTGCATTTGTTGTGAGTGTTGCTCTGTTTTTGTGTTTTGTTTTTATGTTGATTATTGTATTTGGTTAAATCTTATATTCTGCTGTCTTTAATAAATAAATAAAGACTTTTAGTATCATGATTTAGCCTTTATTTTTACTGAACCATATCAAATAATATTTGAAATATATCGTATTATACTGTATCGAATCGAAAGCTCACTGTATCGAGGTAAGTATCGTGGTCTATGTATCGTGATATGCATTGTATAGTGGTTTATGTATCGAGGTATGTATCATATCATGGTCTATGTATCGAGGTATGTATATATACAAACACAAACACACACCCAAAAGATCTGGAAAATTTTATTGGACTTTATTTCACCCATACAAAATAAAACAAATGCTAAAATTTTACATTACAGTGTCAAAGGTGACTGTTTAGGCGGGAACATTTCATCTTCTGGCGTCGGGGGGGCCCCACTGGACACGTTTAAAACAATCTAAAAAAAACGAGGGGGGAACTTATGACGAGCGAGGGACAGAGGAGAGTGACAACGGAAGGTTTAAAAACAAAGGCCTGGTCCGTTTATCGCAGTACGTTTAAGCCGCTGGGAACGAGATCGTGAAAGAAAAAAAGAAAAAAAAAAACACGGTTGTAAACAGGGCTGGATAAAAACGAGAATAAAACGAGAAGCTTAAAGCGGCCGTGAGGACAAGTCGCAACGAGGAAATGACAAAGTTACAGTAGAATAAAAGAAACGAAGCCGGGATTAACTCGTAAACGCAGGATCACAAAAGCAAATCTTCGAAATCAATGGTTGGTTTGAATGGTTTGAAAATACGCAATAAAACTGAAGAAATTGGGCAAAAAAATGAAATGAAAAGGTCAAAACAAGTGTACGATCTTCCAATTTTGATTTGCAATTTTCAATTTGTTTACGACTTGAGGTTTGCTTCGTAAAGTGACAGTTTGAGACTTTATTTTTGGACCCGATTTCGTTGTTTTTGATTCAATGATTGTGTTTTTCACTGTTAAATTTTATACGATTTAAGAAATTTGCTTTGTAAATTGGAATTTGCTTTTGCGTTTTGTAATTTTTTTTTTGTTTTAATTTGAGATTTTTTGTTACGTTATTATTTTCTCTGCTTGTTATATGTACAATAAACTAAAAGAAACGAAGCTGGGATCATCTTGTAAACGCAAAATTACAAAAGCAAATCTTGGAAATCCATGGATAAATTTGAAAATATGCATTAAAACTGAATAAATTAAGCAAAAAAAATTAACTGAATGCACAATTTTGGTTTTCGTAGGACTGTACAGCACTGAAACTTTGGAAACAAATCGAATCACAGTGCACAAAACTGCAAACTACGGTTAACTCTTTAAATAAAACATGCATGTATAAAAGGTCAAAACAACTGTACAATTTCCCAATTTTGATTTGCAATTTTCAATTTGTTTATGGCGTGAGGTTTTGCTGCCAAGAGTGACAATTTGCAACTTTATTTTTGGACCAAATTTCATTGTTTTTTCACGAATGATTCAAGTATGTGTTGTTTACTGTTAAATTTCTTACAATTTAAGAAATAATTGGAATTTGCTTTTGTGTTTTGTCATTTTTCTTCTTTTAATTTCAGATTTTTTTTTACATTCTTATTTTCTTTATCACAAAAGCAAGCCCTCGAAATCTATGGTTAAATTTGAAAATATGCATTAAAATTGAAGAAATTGTGCAAAAAGAAAAGCACTGAACAACTGTACAATTTTGCTTTTCGTAGGACTGTACGGCACTGAAACTTTGGAAACAAATCGAATCACAGTGCACAAAACTGCAAACTGAAACGTGTGCGTATTAAAAGGTCAAAACAAGAGTACAATCTTTAAATTTTGATTTGCAATTTTCAATTTATTTACGGCTTGAGGTTTTGCTTCGTAAAGTGACAATTTGCGACTTTATTTTTGGACCCGATTTCGTTGTTTTTTCACGAATTATCACGAATTACTGTTAAATTTCTTACAATTTACGAAATGATCAGAATTTGCTTTTGCGTTTTGTCAATTTTTTTCTATTAACTTCAGATTTTTTACGTTCTTAATTTCTCCGCTCATTATCTTTACAGTAGACTAAAAGAAACAAAGCCGGATCAAAGCAAGTCTTAGAAATCTATGGTTCAATTTGAAAATATGCATTAAAACTGAGGAAATTGGGGGGAAAAAAAAGAACTGAACGTACAAATTTGCTTTTCGTAGCTGAAACTTTTGTATCACAGTGCACAAAACTGCAAACTACGGTGAACTCTTTAAATAAAACGTGGTCAAAACAAGTGTACAATCTTCCAATTTTGATTTACAATTTCCAATTTGTTTACGGCTTGAGGTTTTGCTTCCAAGCGTGACGACAATTTGGTTTATTTTGGGACCCGATTTCGTTGAATGTGTTTTTTACTGTTAAATCTCTTACAATTTACGAAATAATTGGAATTTGCTTTTGCGTTTTGTCATTTTTCTTGTTTTAATTTCTGATCTTTTACGTTATGAAGTTCTCCCGTCGTTATCTTTACTCTACGTTTTGCGCTTTGCTGATGTGACTTGTCCTTTAAGGGCCACCGTCCAACCTAAATCTCGCAGACGGCTCCGGTCAGACGCTTCGTTGACAAAGCCGGAAAGCGCAGGGGACACTTTAGAGGGAGCGCAACCTCGGCCGTTTGAGCAACACGCGGCGATACGATGTCTATAACCATACAGATCCGAGGACTACAAAATAAAAAAGTGCCAAAAAAAGCCAAAAAAAAAAAGAAAATTTAAGCCACGTCTATTTCGTCTGGGGGCCAAAAACAATGACCAGTTGCTCGGTAGTCAGAGTAGCTAAAAAACACCGCTTGGATTCTCCTCCACGATAAAATAAAAGCCGTTAAAAATTAAAACACAGAAAGTACAGCCAGATCGGGGTCTTCTCGGCGTGGTAATACGTGTAAAGTTTTTTTGTTTTGTTTTTTTCCCCCTCCTCTGCTGGACCGAATCCAAAAAAACGGAGACTGCGTGTGTAGCGTTTTGCGGCGGAGCTAGGAGTCGTAGTCTTCGTCGTCGTCGTCGGCAGCGTGCGGGGCGGGGGGCAGCGGGGGCGGCTCGTGGAACGTCGGGGGACGGGGCGGGTAGTGGACGGGATACTCCGGCCCCACGGTGTGGACCATCCCCGCTTCGTGAGGGCTGGGGCACAGGAGGGACAGAGGGACACGTCACGGCAGGAATTTACACAAAACCATTTTAATTTTACAGTGCTCATGAAACAGGTGAGAAGAGTTATTCCACTAAAACATTGGTAAAATCATTGTGTTTTTGTGATGAAGTTTATAGATTTACTTTGTATTTTACAGATTTGTCGTATGTAGAAGTAATTCCATAACTGTTACCAGCAACCACGATGTAAATGTAAAGGCCAAAACAAAACTGCACAATGGATCTTTTTTTACAACGGCTGGAAGTGCCGCGCTTTAGGTTTAGGTAAACTTACGGTTAATGGTTTTCTGTGGGAAAATGTGTGTATAAATGTGTGTTGTATTTTCCAGCAGCTTCATAAATCTGCCCCATCACCAAATCTTCAACCAACAAGGTCCACAAAGGATAAACATTCTAACAATAAGAATTTATCCACAACTATCAAGGGAAGAAAGGCGAAAACGTAAAGGCGAACAACGACGACGCTTTAGTGACACACTGAACAAAACTAACGTTATGATCATGAATAAAACAGAAGTAACTTGTTCACTCAGACTGATTCTACAATCAAAATTAAAAATCGATTTCATGATGTTGATATTAATATAGACGGAGAGATTTGTGCAGTTTGAATGTGAGACATCTCTAGGATCATAACGTTCATTTTGTTCAGTGTGTCACTAATGCATCGTCGTCGTTCGTCTTTAAGTTTTTGTCTTTCTTCATTTGATAGTTGTGGATAAATTCTTCATGTTAGAATATTTATCCTTTGTGGAGCTTGTTGGTTGAAGATTTGGTGATGGGGCAGATTTATGAAGCTGCTGGAGAAAACACGAGACATTTGCACACACATTTTGCCACAGAAAACCATTAACCAGAAGTTCCACTGTGATTCAGGAAGGTCTATAGTTATGATAAGACCAGGGCCATATGGCTAAAAAAAAAAAAAAGTCTGGTCTTTCAGTCAAACAAAGCTACAGTTTCATTCTTATCATATTCTATTATTTAAGAAACTAAACTGCTTTCAATTACATTTACATACAAATGTAATTTAATTTTCCAACCTAGAATTGGGATCCATATGAACCTTTGTCTGGTCTGAGGAGTTATGTTATTAAACAGATTATTTGTGCAAAGTAATAGTGAAATAGCTTAGGACATATCTGGGATTCTTTTAAAGGGCTTGTCCAAGTACAGAATACTGCAAACTGTATTTAGACTAACCAGCTACTAATTAACCACTATTAATGATTGTCACATTAAACCGACCTCTCGACACAGTTAAGTCCAGGAGAGTTGTACCTGTGAAACCTGGCAGCCGGCTGCTGGTTTGTGCTGGACTGAGATCCGTCCTCCTCGTCTGCGTCCGTCTCACTGTCCTCAGACTCGTCCTGTGGGACATATGATAAAGTTAAACACACAGAGACGCTCGTGTCCAGCTCCACGCCGGCGCCGCGAGCGAGACGGACCCACCTCCTGCTCGGACTCTGTGCCCGATAACTTCTTGTCTTTGCCTTTGGCTCCGGCTCCTCCGTTCTTGCGCCCAGTGCCGGGTTTTCGACCCCTGGCAACAAAGAATAAAAATACGTCTTTGTTTTATGTACTTTCTGTTCTACATAGAGTTGATTTTTTTTGTTTAATAATTTACAAATACAGGTGTGGGGACAGTGTGAATGTTATCTTTGTGTTGTGTTTGTCTTTTGTTTTTGTTCTTTCTTTCTTTTCTGTAAATGCTATTTTTGTTAATATATTTAGAAGTCCCACACAAACCAGATGTTAGATCTTATAAATAAATAAAAAGATTACAAATAAAATTCAAAAGATATTACACTCATCAATTAGACTTTACTTTTGTTTTTCTTTTTTTTTTGGAATTTGAGCCAGTTTGTCTCTGAACAGAAAAGTAAAGTCTGTTTTAACTGTAGCATGAACCAGTGTAAGAAAACCACGAGTGCATTTGTGGTTTCATACAATAAAATATGCGCAGTCATGTTCCAGTGCTTAAATCAATCTGCACGTAGACGAAAAGAATGAGGTGTAAAGAGAAACTGTAGTAGAGTCATTTGTCCAGCAAACAGCGCTGTGCCCATTACTGACACGCTGCAACACCTTCATTACCCCGTTTACAACTTTGGCTTCAGTTTTAGACAAAAGAAACAACCAGTTCCTCCGTTTTCAGTACAGATTGAATGTGGACTGGCTGAACACATTACGTAGCTCTTTTGGGTGTTTTACTTTTATGTTTCATTGTTGCTGCTGCCGAAAATTTAATTTCAGTCAGACTCTGAGAGATTGTTGTTGCATTTTTTTTGTCCTATATTTTAGCTAAACAAATGACAATATATTCCCCTCTTCTGACTGTTGGTGAGGATCAAATTTGTCAAAAATAGGGACACCTGGTATAGATATTCTACCTGTGCGGTGACAGGGTGGGTGGGGGTTTGGATTTGGGTTGTTTTTAATTTTATTTATTTATTTATTTTTGTTTGTTTGTTTTTTTTTTTTGTCTTGTTGTTTTTTTTTTATTGTTTTTTTTTTTTCTCTCTTCCATCTATTATAATTTGTGCCATTTAACAAGTGGATCTGTTCTGGTGGGGAACTTGCAATTTGGACTTATTTTTTTTCCAGCTCTGCATAAACTGACATTTGTGAATTTGTTACCTGCCAGTCAAAAAAATAAATAAAAAATAAAAATAGGGACACCTGGGATATTTTTTGTATAAAACTGGGACAAATCACTGGCTTTGGATAAATTTGCTGGGACAGGGGACTCACTCTAATCTAAAACCTCTTCAGGCAAGTTTTTGATGAAGAAACAACATCATAACATTGTGGAAAACTTTAAAAAAAAAACAAAAAAAAAACAAAAAAAAAAAAAAAAAACAATAAGGTTACCACCCTTTTTCACTGACAAAATTTCAAAACTTTTCCATGACTTTTTCATGACGTAAAGTGAATTTTCCATGACTTTACAGCGCAGTTTTTGGGTCAGATATATACTGTAAAGATACGTAATAGTTTTATTAACTTTTGCTACGACCCCTTAATAGTCGACCAAGAGTTTCTTTAGTCGACTTCTGTCTTAATGCATTTTAAGTTTAAGTTTAGCAAATCATATTTCACTCTTCTCTCCAGGGTTCCCACTCTTTATCACTGACAACATTTCAAAACTTTTCCATGACTTTTTCATGACCTAAAGTGAATTTTCCATGACTTTACGGCACCTACATGTGTGCAGAACTGATCAGACTTTTAGAGCCAAATATGAAATGTTAACTCTTTCCACTCACCTTATGGTTTGGGATTATAGTTTAACTTTCAAAATCCTGTCAGTGTTTGTCGTCATTACTGTCATTATTGTCGTTTCTCTTAAACAAAAGGCGCAGACGTTCTCAAATAATCATAATAGTCTCATGAGAACTTGTGAAAGAGATAATAAAATTCCATGACTTTTCCAAAACTTTCTTTGAATTTACAAAACTATGACTTTTCTAGGATTTCCAAGACCAAAGATACACAGATGGGGTGTGCAAAAATATTGAAATATCGATATATCGTATCGTTTAATGTGATGATACAGTATCGATATCGTGGGCTGCTGTATTGATATATCGTCAAGAGTATTTTTTTAGTTTATTTTACCAAATTATTTTGTTACAGTGCAACAGCTTTTACAGTTTTGTTGCTTGTTTTGAAGAAGAAAACTCATTTATGCGACACATTTGACATATTCACTGTTTTCATGATTAAAATGTTTGTGTTTCTTATGAACTTTGAACAAGAAGTGGTTAAAAAAGACTTAGTATCACAGACATGATTTAGACATTATTTTTTATTGAACCATATTGAATTGATTTGAAATATATCATACTGAACCGAAAGCTCACTGTATCGAGATATGTATCGTATCGTGGCCTATGTGTCGAGGTATGTATCGTATCGGTAACTTCTGAATGATACTCAGCCCTATACATGGATATAAACATTTTTGTTTTATCCCCTCTTAAATGAATCTGGAATAAATGCTTGTTTGCAATAATTTATCACGTGATACATTAAAGCACAGGTGTCAAACATGCGGCCCGGGGGCCAGATCCGACCCTCCAAGACCTTTAATCTGGTCCTCGGCTGATTTTCTACTAAAATATTTTAATTATATTTTCTATTAAAATATTGTTATTTTTCTGTGGTGTTTATCACAGCAGCGTCTCCAGCGTCTCTGTACGTGGCCCCTCCCACCAGAGCAGCACAAATGAAGACTTATCTCTTTCCAAACGCTCTTAAAGGACGATCGTTCATCAATTAAAGATTTCTGTAATAGATTTGTGTTTCTCTGCACAAATATTTGAACTTATTGTTATTTTTTGGGGTTTATATGACATGAGTTTTCTGATCCGGACACTTTGGGATCAAAGTCGGTTGGACATGACCCCCGGACCAAAATGAGTTTGACACTCCTGCATTAAAGGGTCCTCATCTCTGGTACAAGAAAACTAAATAAACCCACCTTTTTGAATCCAGTGTGTACGTCCGTGTGAGTTTTTGTGTGTTTTTTTGTGTGTTTGTGTGTACCTCTTCGGGACCCTGTCGGCCCCTCCCTCCGTGTGGTTGTCCTCTCCTTCCCCCTGCATGTCCGGCACTGTGGCCACCAGGTCTTTGAGGAAATCAAACTGCTGCTCCAGCTCGATGCACTGCTTCCTGCGCACAGCGTTTCAACACCACACACTTCAGAACATGCGCGCACGCTTTCAGACAGACGCTTTGTACAGCAAACGACGCGGTTAGTTAAGAGTTAAGGGATGTGGAACGACGATAAAAACATGCTAAAAGTGAGAAGTATCAGCAAATTTACAATACTGAATGTGTAGTCTAACGAAAATGAATCGAAAAGCTGGGAAAAAAAGCAAATTCAACATAAAATTTGCAGTGTAATCTTTTAAAAAAAACGACATTTCTGCAATTTTGTGGATGTGGTTTTAAAAAAAAAAGTCAATTCACATCTTTTGCAACACGAACTTCATTTCCAGGCCTGTTTTAATTACTCAATTTATGCTTTATTGACTGAATATTGCCGAAATATTGTCAGCGGTTGTGGTCACACGCTCGCACACTTTTGTTTTATTTTTCATTAATACTTTTGGTGTAGTACTTGAGGTAACAATAACAACTGCAATAGTAATGAAAAGTTGTTGTTGTAGTAGGTTAGAATAGTAGTTGTAGTAGCTGCAGTAGCTGTAGTAGCAGTAGTATTAGTAGTAGCAGCAGCAACAGCAGTAGTAGTAGCAGTAGTAGTAGCAGCGGCAGTAGTGGTAGTAGTAGTAGTAGTAGTAGCAGTAGCAGTAGCACTAGTAGTAGCAGTAGTGGTAGTAGTAGTAGTAATAGTAGTAGTATTAATAGTAGTAATAGTAGTAGCAGCAGTAGCAGCAGTAGCAGCAGTAGCAGCAGTAGCAGCAGTAGCAGTCGTAGTGATACTTCTGGTGTAGTAGTTGAGGCAATATTAACAACTGCAGTAGAAAAAACAAATAGTCGCAGTAGTTGTAGTAGGCGAGAGGAGGAGTAGTAGCAGCAGTAGCAGCAATAGTGGTAGTATTAGTAGTATTAATAGTATTAGTAATAGCAGTAGTAGTAGTAGTAATAATAGCATTAATAGTAGTAGTGTTAGTAGTAGCAGTAGTAGTAGTAGTAGTAGTAGTAGTAGTAGTAGTAGTAGTAGCAGTAGTAGCAGCAACAGTAGTAGTAGTAGTAGCAGTAGTAGCAGTAGTAGCAGCAACAGTAGTAGTATTATTATTAATAGTATTAGTATTTGTAGTAGTATTTGTTGTAGTATTAGTAGTATTAGTAGTAGTAGTAGTAGCAGTAGCACTTCTGGTGTAGTAGTTGAGGCAATAGTAACAACTGCAGTAGTATTGAAAAAACAAGTCGTAGCAGTAGTTGTAGTAGGCTAGAATAGTAGTAATAGTAGTAGTAGTAGTAGCAGTAGTACTAGCAGTAGTAGTAGTAATAATAGCATTAATAGTAGTAGTGTTAGTAGTAGCAGCAGTAGTAGTAGTAGTAGTAGTAGTAGCAGTAGTAGCAGTAGTAGCAGCAACAGTAGTAGTAGTAGTAGTAGTAGTAGTAGTAGTAGCAGTAGTAGCAGTAGTAGCAGCAACAGTAGTAGTAGTAGTAGCAGTAGTAGTAGCAGTAGTAGCAGCAACAGTGGTAGTATTATTATTAATAGTTTTAGTATTTGTAGTAGTATTTGTTGTAGTAGTAGTAGTATTAGTAGTATTAGTAGTAGCAGTAGTAGCAGCAACAACAGTGGTAGTAGTAGTGGTAGTAGTAGTGGTAGTAGTAGTAGTAGTAGTAGCAGTAGTAGTAGCAGCAGTAGTAGTGGTAGTAGTAGTAGTAGTAGTAGTAGTAGTAGCAGTAGCACTTCTGGTGTAGTAGTTGAGGCAATAGTAACAACTGCAGTAGTATTGAAAAAACAAGTAGTAGCAGTAGTTGTAGTAGGCTAGAATAGTAGTAATAGTAGTAGTAGTAGTAGCAGTAGTACTAGCAGTAGTAGTAGTAGTAGAAGTTGTCAGTAAATTGCCTCACAAATTCTACCCAAAAAAAAAAGAAAAAAAAAAGAAGAAAAAAAGAAAAGCGCGAGTCTTACAGATGAGACGTGGTCATGGTTTTGGCGTTCCTGGACTGGGTGACGTGACACGCTTTTGTGAGCAGCGACTCCAGGAAAAGCTCCAGAGCCCTCGCTGAAACGACGGCGGTTAAAGAAAACTCTGGGCAGAACAGCAGAACGGCACAATGTCCACAGAATATTTCGTAAATTAAAAAAGGAAAAAAAAAACAGAAGCACGTGAAGGATACAAATGATAACAGGTACGGCCGCCGCCACTTTGCCTATTTCCTCGTCCGTCTGCATAATCTTCTTAATCCGCGCCTGAAACAACAACGATAAAATTCATTCAGATTTTGATTTAGTGAGATCATTTTCAACACAGCAACAGTTTAAAGTCTTTGAAATAACGACAGACTTCTTTATTTCTGCAGATTAAACTCAACAACCATTAAAAACATCTGCTGGAAGTTGATAAAACTCATTAAATTGCTGGAATTAATATAGGGTGACCAGATTTTCAAACTAAAAAACTGGGACGTCCTCGGTTTTTTGGTGGTTGGTAATAATAAAATTGTAAAACGAGTGCGTAATTAAGGAAAATTGTTACACAGAGTCCGTTCATTACGAAAATTTGAGTCAGTATAGTCACATTTTCTTTGTGTTTTGGTTGTTTTTAAGCAGATTTTCTGAATTTTACCTAAACAAATTACAATTTATGTCTCTTTTTACTGTTGGCAGTGATCAGATTGGTCAAAAATTAGAGACGTCTGAGATATTTTTTGTATAAAATTGTGACAAATCTCTGGTTTTGTATAAATCTGGTGCGACAGGGGACACAGGACTCAAAACTGGGACTGTCCCGAGTAAACAAGGACGTCTGGTCACTCTATATTAGAATCATATTCCATTGGCTTGGTTGGCATATTTGTCCATTTCAAACATTGAAATTGCAATTTACATAAAATCTTGACTTTTCATTCATGCCTATAGGTGTACGTGAGAAATTAATAGCCTTTTGCTTATGGTAAAATAAGGTAGGCAGAACAAATTTTCATAATCAAAAACTGGGACACCCTCGGTTTTTGAGAGTTGGTAATAATAAAATTGTGAAACGAGCTTGTAATTAAGGAAAATTATTATGCAGAGACCATTCATGATGAAAACGTGAATCAGTATAGTCGCTTTTTCTTTGTGTTTTGGTCATTTTTAAGCAGCTTTTCTGTATTTCACCTAAACAAATGACAATTTATGCCTCTCTTTACTGTTGGCTGGGATCAAGATTGGTCAAAAACCAGGGATATTTCTTGTATAAAACTTGAACAAATCAGTGGTTTTGTTTAAATCTACTGGGACAGTCGACACAGGCTCAAAACTGAGACTGTACCGGGTAAATATAAACATCTGGTCACTCTAGGACGATACTGTGTGTCTTCTTTGGAACCTCGGGTGACCAGATTTTCAAAATAAAAAAACTAGGACATCCCTGGTTTGAGTTGGTATAATAATAAAAAAAATGTTCTGCATTCGGCACTAACATGAGTCAGTATAGTCACATTTTCTTTGTATTTTGATCATTTTTAAGCAGCTTTTCTGTATTTTACCTAAACAAATGACAATTTATGAGTCTTTTTTACTGTAGGCAGGGATCAAACTGGTCAAAAACAGGGACATTTCGTGTATAAAACTGAGACAAATCACTGGTTTTGTTTAAATCTGCTGGGACAGGGGACACAGGGCTCAAAACTTTGCTAAAAGACTAAAAAAATAAATAAAAAACTCTTCACAGATCTAGACAGAAATAGGGACGTCTGTTCATCCTACACAGGTCTCAAATTGGTCAAAAATAGAGACACCTGGGACATTTTCTTGCACAAAACTGGGACAAATCAGTGGTTTTGTTTAAATCTGCAGGGACAGGGGACACAGGGCTCAAAACTGGGACTGTCCCGGGAAAATAACGACAACTGGTCACTCTAAAACTGTCCTGTGTGTCTTCCTTGGAGTTTAGGGTGACAAGATTTTCAAAATAAAACCCTGGGACATCCCTGGTTTGGGGTGGTTAAATAAAATTTGTGAAGCGAGTGTATAATTAAGGAAAATTGTTCTGCATTCGGCACTAACATGAGTCAGTATAGTCACATTTTCTTTGTGTTTTGGTCGTTTTTAAGCAGCTTTTCTGTATTTTACCAAAACGAATGACAATTTATGAGTGTTTTTACTGTTGGCAGGGATCAAATTGGTCAAAAACAGGGTCATTTCTTATATAAAGCTGGGACAAATCACTGGTTTTGTTTAAATCCGCTGGGACAGGGGACACAAGGATCAAAACTGGGACTGTCCCGGGTAAATAACGATGTCTGGTCACTCTAAAACTGTCCAGTGTGTCTTTCTTGGAGCTTAGGGTGACCAGATTTTCTTCTTAATACTTGAAGAATATGTTTTTATAAAATTCTATGTGAAAAATGAAAAGAAATTTGACTTCCAGAACCAGAGCTGACACTGAAGTGAGTTTCATTATACTGCTAAAAGACTAAAAAATAAATAAAAAACCTCTTCACAGATCTAGACAGAAATAGGGACGTCTGTTCATCCTACACAGATCTCAAATTGGTCAAAAATAGAGACACCTGGGACATTTCTTGCACAAAACTGAGACAAATCAGTGGTTTTGTTTAAATCTGCAGGGACAGGGGACACAGGGCTCAAAACTGGGACTGTCCCGGGAAAATAACGACAACTGGTCACTCTAAAACTGTCCTGTGTGTCTTCCTTGGAGTTTAGGGTGACAAGATTTTCAAAATAAAACCCTGGGACATCCCTGGTTTGGGTTGGTTAAAAAAAAAACTGTTAAGTTAAGGAAAATTGTTCTGCATTCGGCACTAACATGAGTCAGTATAGTCACATTTTCTTTGTGTTTTGGTCGTTTTTAAGCAGCTTTTCTGTATTTTACCTAAACAAATGACAATTTATGAGTCTTTTTACTGTTGGCAGGTATAAAATTGGTTAAAAACAGGGACATTTCTTGTGTAAAACTGAGACAAATCTGCTAGGACAGGGGACACGGGGCTCAAAACTGCTTTTTTTAAAAATTCTACGTGAAAAATGAATAGAATTTTTACTTCCAGAACCAGAGCTGACACTGATGTGAGTTTCATTATACTGCTAAAAGACTAAAAAATAAATAAAAAACCTCTTCACAGATCTAGACAGAAATAGGGACATCTGTTCATCCTACACAGATCTCAAATTGGTCAAAAATAGAGACACCTGGGACATTTTCTTGCACAAAACTGGGACAAATCAGTGGTTTTGTTTAATCTGCAGGGACAGGGGACACAGGGCTCAAAACTGGGTAAAATAGGAACATCTGCTCACCCTAAAAACCGCTGTAATTATTAGTTTGAGTTAGCACGTTGCTAAAAACAACACTGGTCCGGCTGCTCGGTTTGCAGCTCCCGGCGGACACACACGCACCAGAAGCCACGGGAGAGTTGCTTTAAGTTTATATTTCATGCACAAACGCGTTCAGACACACAAAACAAGCGCACGTCATAAAATCGGTGTAATTTGTTTAGGTTTGCATGCACCGCGGCTAGAGAAGTTAGCTCTGAGTTGCACGTCTTAGCATTAGCCCAGTTAGCACCGGTTCATCGGGTTTACACTTACCGGGGGGAACCTGGCGTTGTATTTCTTCTTTTTGCTGGGCATAGCTACGTGACCGGCGCGGGGGGAATAAAATAAAATAGTTAAACGTGTCGAGAGTTGTTTTTTTGGTGTGTAGTTGGAGCCCCGTCCGCCCCGCTGCAGACGCCGGAGAACAGTTAGCAGTTAGCAGTTAGCAGTTAGCTCCTCCCGCTGCAGCCGAGCGCCGCCTCCGAGTCCACCGAGTCCGACGACACCGGGTCCACACGCCCCCGAGTCATCAGTGTGGAGGAGTGTCCCCTGTCCCAGCGGATTGAAACAAAAATACAGATTTGTGCAAAAAAAAAAAAAAAAAAAAAAAAAGTCTCTATTTTTGACCAATTTTAGACCTGACCTGAATGACCAGACGTAATATTTCAGATTTTTTTCTGTGTTTTAAAGGTGTTTTTTTTTTTTTTTTTTTTTTTTTTTCATTTCAAAGTCAGCTCTGGTTCTGGAAGTAAAATTTCCATTCATTTTTCACATATAATAAATAAAAAAAAAAAAAAAAAGCAGATTTTTCAAATATTAAGAAGAAAATCTGGTCACCCTAAACTCCAAGAAAAACACACAGGACAGTCCTAGAGTGACCAGACGTTGTTATTTAGTGTGACCAGATTTTCTTCTTAATATTTGAAAAATCTGTTGTTTTTTTTTTGTTTTTTTTTTTCAAAGTCAGCTCTGGTTCTGGAAGTAAAATTTCCATTCATTTTTCACATATAATTTAAAAATAAAAAAAAAAAAAGCAGATTTTTCAAATATTAAGAAGAAAATCTGGTCACACTAAACTCCAAGGAAGACACTCAGGACAGTCTTAGTGTGATCAGATGTTCCTATTTACCTGGGAACAGTCCCATTTTGACTCCCTTGTCCCCTGTCCCAGCAGATTTAAACAAAACCAGTGATTTGTGCAAAAAAAAAAAAAAAGTCTCTATTTTGTCCAGTTTGAGACCTGTCTAAGGTGACCAGACGTCCCTATTTCTGACTTTTTTCTGTGTTTTTTTTTTTTCCAATTCAAAGTCAGCTCTGGTTCTGGAAGTAAAATTTCTATTCATTGTTCACATATAATAAAAAAAAGCTGATTTTTCAAATATTAAGAAGAAAATCTGGTCACCCTAAACTCCAAGAAAAACACACAGGACAGTTTTAGAGTGACCAGACGTTGCTATTTACCCGGGACAGTCCCAGTTTTGACTCCTGTGTCCCTTGTCCCAGCGGATTTAAACAAAACCACTGATTTGTGCAAAAAAAAAAAAAAGTCTCTATTTTGGCCAATTTGAGACCGGACCTGAATGACCAGACGTAATATTTCAGATTTTTTTCTGTGGCTTTTTTTTTTTTTTTTTTTTTTTCATTTCAAAGTCAGCTCTGGTTCTGGAAGTAAAATTTCTATTCATTTTTCACATTTAATAAAAAAAAAAAAAAAAAAAAAAAAAGCAGATTTTTCAAATATTAAGAAGAAAATCTGGTCACCCTAAACTCCAAGAAAAACACACAGGACAGTCCTAGAGTGACCAGACGTTTGTATTTACCCAGGACAGTCCCAGTTTTGAGCCCTGTGTCCCCTGTCCCAGCAGATTTATACAAAACCACTGATTTATCTCAGTTTTATACAAGAAATGTCCCTGTTTTTGACAAATGTGATCCCTGCAAACATTAAAGGGAGACATAAATTGTCATTTGTTTAGGTAAAATACAGAAATTATGCTTTAAAAAATGACCAAAACACAAAGAAAATGTGACTATACTGACTCGTGTTTGTCATGAATGGTCTCTGCATAAAAATTTTCATTAATTACCACTGGTTTTACAGTTTTATCCCAAATCAGGGATGTCCCAGTTTTTTATTTTGAAAATCTGGTCACCTTAAACTTCAAGGAAAACTGACAGTACAGTTTCAGAGTGACCAGACGTCCGTATTTACCCGGGACAGTCCCAGTTTTGAGCCCCGTGTCACCTGTCCCAGCAGATTTAAACAAAACCAGTGATTTGTGCAAAAAAAAAAAAAAAAAGTCTCTATTTTTGACCAATGTGAGACCTGACCTGAATGACCAGACGTAATATGTAATATTTCAGATTTTTTTTCTGTGTTTTTAAAGGTGTTTTTTTTTTTTTTTTTGCCATTTCAAAGTCAGCTCTGGTTCTGGAAGTAAAATTTCTATTAATTTTTCACTTATAATAATAAAAAAAAAAAAAAAAAGCAGATTTTTCTAATATTAAGAAGAAAATCTTGTCACCCTAAACTCCAAGAAAAACACACAGGACAGTTTTAGAGTGACCAGACGTTGTTATTTACCCAGTTTTGAGCCCTGTGTCCCCCTGTCCCAGCAGATTTAACCAAAACTACTGATTTGTCTCAGTTTTGTGCAAGAAATGTCCCAATTTGAGACCTTTGTAGGATGAACAGACGTCCCTATTTCTGTCTAGATCTGTGAAGAGGTTTTTTTTTATTTTCTGTGTTTTTAAAGTGTTTGTTTTAGCAGTATAATGGAACTCGACAGTCCTGCCCACTTCAGTGTCAGCTATGGTTCTGGAAGTAAAATTTCTATTCATTTTTCACTTATAATAAAAAAAAGCATATTCTTCAAATATTAAGAAGAAAATCTGGTCACGATAAGCCAAAGAAGACACACAGGACAGTCCTAGAGTGACCAGACGTCCTTATTTACCCAAGACAGTCTCAGTTTTGACTCCTGTGTCCCCTGTCCCAGCAGATTAAACCAAAACCACTGATTTATCTCAGTTTTATACAAGAAACATCCCTATTTTTGACCAATCTGATCCCCGCCAAAAGTAAAGAGAGGCAGAAATTGTCATTTGTTTGGGTAAAATACATAAAAGCTGCTTAACCCTCTCCAGGCAGGCGTTGCAGATTTGCAACAGCTAAATTCCAATTACCTACTTACTCCACATCTATATTATATGAGCTTTTTTTAACTCAGGAGCCTTTTTTCCCATCCATGCTGATAAACGTGGGCAATGCAGACTGTGCAAGAATGGCTACACACAAACAACCTGCCAGAAGTGCAAAATACTTATTGTGTTTACAAAGGATAGAAAAGTCAGAATTGTATATTACTACCCCATATTATAATTTTCCCCAAATATCAGATTTTCCTGATACTAAAAATTAATTTGAGCCTGAGAGGGTTAAAAAAACGACCAAAACACAAAGAAAATGTGACTATACTAATTCATGTTAGTCCTGAATGGTCTCTGCATAACAATTTTCATTAATTACCACTGGTTTTACAGTTTTATCCCAAACCAGGGATGTCCCAGTTTTTTATTTTGAAAATCTGGTCACCCTAAACTCCAAGGAAGACTGACAGGACAGTTCTCGAGTGACCAGACGTCCGTATTTACCCGGGACAGTTCCAGTTTTGATGTGCTGGATGGCCTGTAGGTGGCGCTCTGGACTCCTGATGATTCCTGTGAGGGTCGAGGGCATCGTGGTCTCATCCCACAGACCACAGTCCCACGGCTTCAGTCCGGCCTCGTTCAGACAGGGGAGCACCTGCAGGACCTGAGCAGCACGAGGAGGAACAGCTGCAGGGTCCATTCTGCTGTGAGACAGAGAGCAGAGTCAGAGACTGGGACTAGACCAGGACTAGACCAGGACTAGACCAGGATTAGACCAGGACTAGACCAGGATTGAACCAGGACTGAACCAGGACTGAACCAGGACTAGACCAGGACTAGACCAGGACTGAACCAGGACAAGACCAGGACTGAACCAGGACTAAACCAAGACTGAACTAGGACTAGACCAGGATTAAACCAGGACAAGACCAGGACTGAACCAGGATTGAACCAGGACAAGACCAGGACTGAACCAGGACTAAACCAAGACTGAACCAGGACTAGACCAGGATTGAACCAGGACAAGACCAGGACTGAACCAGGATTGAACCAGGACTAAACCAGGACTGAACCAGGACTGAACCAGGATTGAACCAGGACTGAACCAGGACTAGACCAGGACTGAACCAGGACTGAACCAGGATTGAACCAGGACTACACCAAGACTGAACCAGGACTGAACCAGGACTAAACCAAGACTGAACCAGGACTGAACCAGGACTAAACCAAGACTGAACCAGGACTAGACCAGGACTCAACCAGGACTGAAACAGGACTGAACCAGGACTGAACCAGGACTAGACCAGGACTGAACCAGGACTGAACCAGGACTAGACCAAGGCCCTATATTACACACATGTTTGATTTATTCTGCCTTATTAATTAAATTATTATTATTATTTGGACACAGCAGCTCACATGTCACAATATATTACAATAACAAAGAGTAAAAACTGTAAAACTGGTAATAAACTTCTAAATAAGTAGCAATAAAAAACAGCAAGAGACTGAGAAAGAGAATTTCTTGGTTTCAGATGACAACATAACATAACTTTCTACAGACCAACATGAATAAAAACAGATGAGGAGCAGCAAAAATGAATATGGTTCAACTGCAGACTTTTAGTTTTTCGTGGTCCTGGGTAAATGTAGTTTGTAACGTGATCCATTAAATTACTTAAAGTGAGTAATGTAATCTGAATACTTTGGATTACTTGATTTGCTGTAGAGAAAGCAAAGACGAGGAAATGTTAAAATAAGAAGTTTTGTCTGATAAAAGAAAATAAAAAAGTCCAAACTTTACTAAACCAAATTAAAAATATTATTGATAGAAGAGGAAAAGACACGGTCCGCACGGCATGGTGTAGTCCTAGTTTAGACCTGGTTTAGTCCTGGTTTAGTCCTGGTTTAGTCCTGGTTTAGACCTGGTTTAGTCCTGGTTTAGACCTACCTTAGTTCTGGTTTAGACCTGGTTTAGTCCTGGTTTAGACCTGGTTTTAGTCCTGGTTTTAGTCCTGGTCCTGGTTTAGTCCTGGTTTAGTCCTGGTTTAGTCCTGGTTTAGTCCTGGTTTACACCTGGTTTAGACCTGGTTTTAGTCCTGGTTTAGTCCTGGTTTAGTCCTGGTTTAGACCTGGTTTTAGTCCTGCCTTAGTTCTGGTTTAGACCTGGTTTAGTCCTGGTTTAGAACTGGTTTAGTCCTGGTTTTGACCAGGTTTTAGAAAAAAAAAAAAAGAGGGATATAGCCCAAAATGTGAAAACAGGAAAATCCCGCTGTGTAATCCATTTATTTCAACAAAGTAACTGTAATCCAATTACCACTCACTGAAACAGTAACTGTAACTGAATACAGTTACTCATCATTTGTACTCTGATTACATAACTCCGGTACATGTAATCTGTTACTCCCCAACACTGATCATCACACTCTAGAATCTGAAAACTATTTTATTTTGACTTGTACATTTACATTTATATAATTATATTTTATTTGACACTTGTCTTTTGCTACTTTTTTTTTTACCATTTATATTTTTACTCTTTGTTATTATATTTTATTGTGATGTGTGAGCTGCTGTGTCCAAATAATTTCCTTTGTGGATCAATAAAGTTTGTCAAAGTCTAAACCACCAATAACACATAAATTATATAAATGTTTGCTATATTTTTAGGCAAATCATTTGTCTGACTTCCTAAATAATCTGAGTTTGAACAATAAAACCAATTATGATGACAAAAAAAGAGGAAACATACGACGGAGTATAAGGGTCAGATAAAAAAAATAAAAAATAATGCTAGTGTAACATTTCGACATTAAAGTAGTAATTTTATGAGAATAAAGTCGTAGTCAAAATAAAGTCTTAATATTATGAGAATATCGGCTGCTTGGAAAGTCTGAACGAGGAAAGGAGAAGAATCCGTGTTTCATTCGTTCATTCGACTGAACAAGGACTGAATCAGGACTAAATCAGGTCCGGAACCAAACCAGAAAGACCAGGATTGAGATCGGGACCAGACCAGGACTGAAAACGGTTTAGTCCTGGTTTAAGTCACGGAAAGGGGAAATGGCGTTTCCGTGACTTTAAAATGCGATGTGGGAATATTGCACCGCATACGGACTGAACCAGGACTAAACCAGGACTGAATCAGGACTGAATCGGGCTAAAACAGGACTAAACCGTTTTCAGTCCTGGTCTGGTCCCGGTCTCAGTCCCAGTCTCAGTCCTGGTCCTGTTCCCAGTCTTAATCCTGGTCTCAGTTCTTGTCTGATCCCGGTCTCAGTCTTGGTCCCGGACTCAGTCCTTGTCTAAGTCCTGGTCTCAGTTCCGGTCTGGTCTCGGACTTCGTTTAGTCCTGGTTTAGTCCTGGTTTATTCCTGGTTCAGTCCGGAGGCGCAAATAATGAAGAAAATTGTTGTTTGTTTTCTTATTTTTGGTTTTATATTGAAAAACAAGGTTCTTCTTCTGCCGCATTTTTCACTTTGACTTTGATTTTATTATAACTTTATTCACGTAAAATTACGACTTTATTCCTGTAAAATTATGACTTTATTCTTGTAAAATTACGACTTTTTCTGGCTTCAACTTTATTCTCATAATATTACGACTTTAATGTCAAAATGTTACGATTTTATTCTCGTAGCGCCAGCATCTTTTTTTTTTTATTTGACCCTTATACTCCGTCGTAGAAACAGAATATTTAAAACAGAATATAAAGAATTACATTAAGCAGTAAACAGTTGATCGTCTTCCGTGGCAGCAGGTGGCGCGGTGGAGCAAACTCGCACCCGCGGAAGCACCGGCCGAAGGAACCGTGTGCTTCGCTCTGATTGGTCATTCCCACTCAGAAGGCGGGTCTGCGCGCATCTCCGCCAATCACAGCGCGGGCTCACTTCCGCGTACACATGCTGCAGCCTTCACTCAATCGGCGCTGCAACAAAACACAACAAAACACAACAAAACACGGCGCAAACTTATCCCTTCGACACGGTAAGCTTCAGCGATCTTTTCATCTACAGGAAAACCAAACTGTTAACGTTTTGTGTTCGCGTCTCACTCTTGCAGAAAGTGTAATTTGATCAGTTGGTGCGCGGAAAACTCGGGCAAATCACGCTCGCTAGCTAATAAAACACAGCGTGCACAGTTCGTCCCAGAGATTTATGTTTGTTTTAATAAAGTGAAGCCTTAATCCTTATCAGATGTTATTTTTAGCCAATAATAAGTCTACGCTTAATGACATAACTGTAATAGCGCGTTGAACAAATATTAATAACAGGTTTATAACGTTGAAACAGCTGCAGATGTTTGCAGTGTCGCACATTTGCTCCGTCTCCTGTTGTAATAACGGATATAAACACGTGCGGGGTGATCAGATGTCTCTGTTTACAAGAGACAGTCTCAGTTTTGACCCTGTGTCCCCCTGTCCCAGCAGATTTATACAAAACCAGTGATTTGTCCCAGTTTTATACAAGAAATGTCCCATGTGTCCCTATTTTTGACCAATTTGATCCCTGCCAACAGTAAAGAGAGGCATAAATTGTCATTTGTTTATGTAAAATACAAAAAAGCTGCTTAAAAATGACCAAAACACAAAGAAAATGTGGCTATACTATCTCATGTTAGTCCTGAATGGTCTCTGCATAACAATTTTCATTAATTACGCACTGGTTTTACAGTTTTATCCCAAATGTCCCAGTTTTTTTTTTTAATCTTGAAAATCTGGACACCCTAAGCTCCAAGGAAGACTGACAGGACAGTTCTCAAGTGACCAGATGTCCGTATTTACCTGGGACAGTCCCAGTTTTGAGCCCTGTGTCCACTGTCCCAGTAGATTTATACAAAACCAGTGATTTGTTCCAGTTTTATACAAGAAATGTCCCAGGTGTCTCTATTTTTGACCAATTTGAGACCTGTCTAAGGTGACCAGACATCCCTATTTCTGACTTTTTTCTGTGTTTTTAAACATGCTTATTTCACTTCAGTGTCAGCTCTGGTTCTGGAAGTAAAATTTCCATTAATTTTTCACATAGAATTTTCAAAAAGCTGATTCTTCAATTTTTAAGAAGAAAATCTGGTCACCCTAAACTCCAAGGAAGACACAATTACCCGGGACAGTCCCAGTTTTGAGTCCTGTGTCCCCTGTCCCAGCAGATTTATATAAAACCACTGATTTATCCCAGTTTTATACAAGGAATGTCCCATGTGTCGCTATTTTTGACCAATTTGATCCCTCCCAACAATAAAGAGAGGCATAAATTGTCATTTGTTTAGGTAAAACACAGAAAATCTGCTTAAAAATGACCAAAAAACGTGACTATACTGACTCACATGTTCGTCATGAATGAGCCAAGTGCAGAAAAAGTTTTCTTATTGACGCACTCGTTTCACAATGTCACTATTACCAACCACTAATCATTACAGTCGACACACTGACAATCTGTAAAGATCAAGGAACGACATTAAGGTGCTACGTCAAAGTACGTCAAGTTCAAAGTGCGTTGTTCAAGCTTCTAACAGCTTGTGGGAAGAAACTGTTTCGCTGTGGTAACAGTGCTTCTTTTTGGATTGTTCTGAAACCTAATACACAGTACAAGGTCTTCTTTACCCAACAGTGCTTCTAAATTTGAGTAAGTGTCATTAGAGTGTCATTATTTGGTCCTAGTTTGAGCTCAGTTTTGTCCTGGTTTCATTCTGTTCTAGTCTTTGTTTTGTCCTGGTCTAGTCAAGGTTTAGTTCCAGGTTTAGAAAAAAGATCTAATTGTGATTTATTTCTGACAAACCTTAAAGTTATGAGTCAGTTGCCACATTGACATGAAAGCTTTAATTCAGAATTTAAAAAAATAAATTCTGAATAAAAGTAATTCCGCTTTAAACAGACCATGTAAACACTTAATTTCTAATGAAATATTCAGAAATAAACTTAATTCCAAAGTAAGTGGGTGGTTTATTCCGATTTTAAAGATGACTTAATTTATTCTTTGATCATGTAAACGTTTATTCTTCTTTAAATGAATGAATTGCGGTCGTTCAGCACATGCTCGTTGTGTTCATTTGTTTGAGTCTTTATCCTCCTTGTATTTTCTCTCAGGCTCTTTATTTTTCATTGACATTGGAGCCAGGACCGTCTGTAGCCGCGCTCGGACATTTCTTTTCTTTCCCCAAATATTAATAAACCCTCTAACCTCGCTTTCCCTCCATTGACGAGACTCCGAGCCTGACGTGTAGGTGGGATGAATGTGACCTGACCGTTCACACTGAAGTCACATGTCAAAAGATCAGCTATGTATCGGTTTCAGGAGCACATATCCAAGTGTCCTGGGTCACATTTGAAAAAATCAGATCTGTGTTGCTCAAACTGTCATTAAAAAGGTCAGATACAGGAGCATAGGGGTGAAAAAATCTGATTTGGGTCACTTCAGGCTGCAGACTTCAGTCATAATCTGCTTTTTGGTCATTTTCAAGGACGGTTTTCTCTATTTTAGCTAAACAAATGACAATATATTGCTCCTTTTACTCTTGTCGGGGATCAGATTGGTCCAAAATAGAGAAACGTGAGATAATTTTTGTATAAAACTGGGACAAATGATTTTTACTTAATAGAAGAGAATGCATTATGTTACTTACCGTATTTTCTGCACTATTAGTCGCTCTGGATTATAAAACGCACTGTCATTAAATGGCCTATTTTCTAACTTTTTTCACAAATAAACCGCGTGGGACTTTAAATGAAACCCAACAGTGTGATGGGTGAGTGGTTTTGTTTGTTTGTTCGTTCACGGTGACTCTGGGCTTTGTTCAGTTGTGGCGTGTAGGGAGGGTGTGTCTGGGACCAACGGATTGTCGGCGTGTTCGCAGTGACTCAGTTGTTCAGTCGTGTCTAGAAGCGGCACGTCGCGCTCGTTTTTTCGGTTCGTTCCTCCGTTCCGTTCCTCGTCGGCGTGGAGTGATGAGTGCGTCTGTGGGTGTGTTTCGCTGTGCGGTCGCTGTCTGCTCCATGTGTGTTTGCGTGCGCTGCATGTTTTGCGGCTTTGTAGTTTACTGAAGTCGTACTGGGACACCTGAGTGGATTCGTGTACAGGGCGCTCTGGATTGTGGGGTGTACGGTTGTTTTTTGATGGGGTTTGAGGCTTAAAAGCGCATCTAATAGCCCGGAAAATACGGTAATAATTTCAGCCATTGTGATTTACTTTCGAGTGCCTTCCTTAAAAACATTGTCCATTGTTCGGCAGGTGCAGCTGTGGACTCTCCCTGACCCGACATGGAGGAGGAAGACGGTCCCGTAGACGCAGAGGGCGACTCCACGTTCTCCGCCGAGATGTACGCCGCCGAGTCCATGGCCGCCGACATGGACCCCTGGATCATCTTCGACTCGCGCAGGACCCCCAGATCCGAGTTCGACGACTGGCTGGAGAGCAACCGGCCCTCGCAGGTGAACCGGGACGGCGACGCGGAGAGCGGCGTGAGCCCCGTCGGCTGGATCTCCGTGCTCGGCCCCACGCACTTCCCCGCCAGGGGAGACGTGGACGGTCTGCAGGAGAGCTGGGAGCGGCTTCAGGACAGCGGACGCCCCGTCAGCTTCGACACGATCAAGGAGCTGGCGCTGAACCACGACGTGCTCTCGGGGAAGTGGCTCATGCACCTGGACTCTGGGTTCAAGATCGATCACGCGTGGAGCTGCGTGGCCAGAGCGACGTGCGACGGGAAAATCTTCTCGTGCAAAGTCAGCCCCTTCAACCCCAAGTCGGACAGAAAGCACGTGATCTGCGTCTACAACCAGAATTTCACGGACGAGGGCGAGGTGGTGAGGCTGGATTCCGTAATACGCGCCACCGGGATCAAGTGTCCGCTCTCCTACAAGCCGGACGTGTACACTTACCTGGGAATCTACCGGAACAATCGCTGGAAGCTCTGCCCCACGATATACGAGAGTAAATTCGACCTGGAGTGCGTTCCCCGGCGGTCGCACATCGTCAACAAGGTCACCAATCTGGAAGTGACTTAAACACTTTTGGAATTCATAAAGACTAAAGACTAAAAAAAATCCTTCAGTTCAACGTTTTAATTTTGATTTTTTTGGCAATTGCTTTTTTTTTTTTTTTTGTATCCCGAGTCCTTCCTTTTGTCAAACAGCGCCTCGTTTTCGTTTTAAGTGACCCGAGTTATTCCACAAGTTATTTGTACTAATAAAAACAAAATGAGACTTCTTTCAGTTGTTAAAATGTGCTGCTGGAAGACGATGGTTTGATTATGTCACAATAACCTTTGGCTTTGTTGGTTTGATTTAAAAAAAAAAAAAAAAGAAGAAGAAAAACAGAAAAAAAAGCCAAATAAATGATACTTCTGAAACTGTTTATCTTGTGTTCCTCAGTGCAAAAGTGCTCGGAAATTATTATTTTATAATAATATTATTTTGAAATGTCTAATGCAAACCAAAACAGTTTAAGACATGGTTTAGACCTGGTTTAATCCTGATTTAATCCTGGTTTAGACCTTGTTTAGTCCTGGTTTTAGACCTGGTTTAATACTGGTTTTAGACATGGTTTAGACCTGGTTTAGACCTGGTTTTAGACCTGGTTTAATACTGGTTTTAGACATGGTTTAGACCTGGTTTAGACTTCCTTTAGACCTGTTTTAATCCTGGTTTAGACCTGGTTTAGACTTGATTTAGACCTGGTTTAGTCCTGGTTTAATCCTGGTTTAGACCTGGTTTAGACTTGATTTAGACCTGGTTTAGTCCTGGTTTAGTCCTGGTTTAGACCTGGTTTAATCCTGATTTAATCCTGGTTTAGACTTGATTTAGACCTGGTTTTAGTCCTAGTTTAGACCCGGTTTAGACCTGGTTTTAGACCTGGTTTTAGACCTGGTTTAGTCCTGGTTTTAGACCTGGTTTAGTCCTGGTTTTAGACCTGGTTTAATACTGGTTTAGACCTGGTTTAGTCCTGGTTTTAGACCTGGTTTAGACTTGATTTAGACCTGGTTTAGACCTGGTTTAGACTTGATTTAGACCTGGTTTAGTCCTGGTTTAATCCTGGTTTAGACCTGGTTTAGACTTGATTTAGACCTGGTTTAGACCGCTTTTGGTAAAGTTCATGAAAAAAATTAAAAATATTCCATTAATTTTTTCCATAGTGTTTTGGAAATTTTCAAATATTAAGAGTTGAATGACAGCGAATATCCATATCAATGTGGTTTTTAAATCCAAAAAGATCTTTAAAAACGCAAGATTCTGCAAAATATTTTCATAAGTTTGCAGTTTATAAAGTTTCAGATAAAGTTTAAGAGAAAAATGAAAAATATTCCATAAATTTTTTTCATTGAGTTTTGTAAAATTTTCTAATATTAAGAGTTCAAACAGCTAAAATCAATATCGTGGAGGTTTTGAGTCCAAAAAAGACTTTTAAAACAAAGATTCAAAATTTTAATAAAGTTTCATGAACATAGATTTTAAGTGAAATTATGTAAAATTAATTTGTCACCTCATAGCCGATTATCTTCAAGTAAGCTTTCGAACTTTTAATACATACATATATTTTAAGTTTTTGGTAAAGTTTATGAGAAAAATGAAAAATATTCCATTCATTTTTTCCAGAGTTTTGGAAAATTTTCAAATATTAAGAGTTCAACGACAGTGAATATCAACATTGTGGTGTTTTTAAGTCCAAAAAGGTTTTTTAAAACGCAAGGTTCTCCAAAATGTTTTAATAACTTTAAGGTTTATAAAGATTTTAACTGAAATTATGTCAAATTATTGTGGTCAAGTAGCTGATTATCTCCGAGCAAGCTTTTGAACTTTTAATATAATTTTTTTTTGGTAAAGTTTATGAGAAAAATTTTAAATATTCCATTCATTTTTTTCCATAGAGCTTTGGAAATTTTCGAATATTAAGAGTTTAAACACCGCTAAAATCAATATTGTGGTGGTTTTAAGTTCAATAAGGTCTTTAAAAATGCAAGATTCTGCAAAATGTTTTCATAACTTTGAGGTTTATAAAGTTTCAGAAACAGATTTTAAGTGAAATGATGTAAAATTATTGTGGTCAAGTAGCTGATTATCTCTGAGCAAACTTTCAAACCTTTAAAATACTTTTTTTTTGGGGGGGAAAGTCTATGAAAAAAATTAACGGATGCATAAAAAACGCCTTAAACATACGAGCTTGGACGACTCATAATAATAATAAAACAAAAAACAAAACAAACAAAATGAACACGCAAACATGAAATCAATATCCAGTCTTTCCAACTTTAAACCAACTTTAATTCGACGTGTGAACATTCTGTACAATGTTACGACCGCGAGCGTCGACTTTTTTTACATAGAAACTTCATTATATCGTCTTTACAAAATTGACTTAAGGCACCATTATCACATTATCATTTCTAATCTTCAAAACAACAAAAACAAAACTAAACTTAACAATAAAACAATAATGCACGTAGGTAAAACTCATCCATAACATATACATTTGAGAACAAAATATAATCATTTCAATTTACAGTTAAAGCCTCTGTTTTGTGTTAAAGAAACCGTCAACACTGCGATACACAGGATCCGAAGAGGAGGAGGAAATCTCGTATTTGGCAAAGAATCGGCAACGCGTAAGTGATGCAAGACACTGAGCAAAAGCGATGAACTAAAACATGCAGTTAGGGCTGGGGAATAAAATAATTTAACACGACGACCGGTAGTAAAAGTTCTAACTGATAAGGCAAAGTCCGTTTCGTCAAAGAGGAAGGACAAAAGCGGCCGTGTTCCAACGCTTCAACGTCGACAGTGAGCGATCCAGACGGTTCCAGAAGCAAATTTTCCAGTCATTTTCCATAGAGTTTTGGAAATTTTCAAATATTAGGTGTTCAACGACAGCGAATATCAATATTGTGGTGGTTTTAAGTCCAAAAAGGTCTTTAAAAATGCAAGATTCTGCAAAATGTTTTCATAACTTTGAGGTTTATAAAGTTTCAGAAACTGATTTTAAGTGAAATTATGTCAAATTATTGTGGTTATTGGTTACCACGTAGCTGATTTTGATAAAGTTTATGAGAAAAAAAAAAAATATTCCATTAATTTTTGGAAATTTTCAAACATTAAGAGTTCAAATACAGCTAAAATCAATATCGTGATGGTTTTAAGTCCAAAAAGGTCTATTAAAAGCAAATTTTCCAGTCATTTTTTTCATAGAGTTTTGGAACATTGCAAATATTAAGAGTTCAAACACAGCTAATATCCATATCGTGGTGGTTTTAAGTCCAAAAATGTCTTTAAAAACACAAGATTCATTAAAATGTTTTCATAACTTTGCAATTTCAGAAGCAGATTTTAAGAGAAATTATGTCAAATGAATTCGTTACTACATAGCTGATGAAATTTTTTAATGTTTTTTTTTTTTTTTTTTTTTGGTAAAGTTTGTGAGAAAAATGAAAAATGTTCCATTAATTTTTTTCCATAGAGTTTTGGAAATTTTCAAATATTAAGAGTTCAACAACAGTGAATATCAACATTGTGGTGTTTTTAAGTCCAAAAAGGCTTTTTAAAACACAAGGTTCTCCAAAATGTTTTAATAACTTTAAGGTTTATAAAGTTTCAGAACAGATTTTAACTGAAATTATGTCAAATTATTGTTGTCAAGTAGCTGATTATCTCTGAGCAAACTTTCTAACTTTTAAAATACAGTTTTTTTTGGAAAGTCTATGACAAAAATGAACGGGAAATTTTGTTCGGGAAGTGTGAGGTGGATTTTCGAAGTTGAGCTCCATTAGTTTAACATAGATTTAAAAAAAAAAAATGTATAAAAATGCATTTCATCTTTGGTTTATGTTTTAAAATAACACAGTGTAGATTCTTATAACATGACTTTTATCGATAATAAAATCATGCAAACGCTGAAATCTCAATTCAGTTCAAGGTTATGTATTTATGCTGCACTATTGCCGCATTCTATTGAATTTCGGTAATCGATAAATCCGACTCAGTTCTCCCAACACCCGACATCCGTTGTAAATGAGTTTCAACAGTCGGGGAAAATATCAAGCTCGAGAAAGTTTAATGTAACGTCAGGAATCGCTCGCTCCTGCTAATAAATCGAGTCTGTTGGTTAACGTTAGATGTCGGCGACTCAGTTATGGCAGTTTGACTTTTACATGTTCAGAAACTTCAACAGCTTCTGTCTACGGTCAAATGATGTGAAAGAAAGTCTCACGCTACGTTCAGACTGCAGGGCTTAACGCTCAACTCCGATTTTTTTGTGAAATCTGATGTTTTTGCGAGGTCGTTCACGTTTCCAGTTAAATGCGACTTGTATGTGACTCCAGTGTGAACATTAAAAAAAGTGTCCCACATGTGACACTGGAGACACGACGACGTCAACCGCAGCGAGCGTCTCTGTGTTTACAGAAGTTGTCCAAACATGGACGCAGCATCGAGCACCTGGAGATTTTAAAGTTCCTCTCGTACCGGAGCCAGAACATGAACAACTTACTTGTTTTAAGGAGGAGATTGAGAAGGAGAAGGACGAGGTTTTTGGTCGTGGTGTTTTGTGGGACAGCGGCAGCGACGTCCGTTGAAAGGAACGTGTGGATGTGGAGACGGAGCCAAGAGTGGTGAGTGGTGATGTGCTTCACTTCAGTGACACGGAGTTCATTAACAATTTTCGCCTACTTCAGCGCAGAATAGTGACGTTTGTGTCTTGTTGATAACGTGTAGGTGGATGAATGCACTTTGGCCGTTCACACTGAAGTCGCAAATGTCAAAAGATCAGATATGTATCAGTTTCAGGAGCACATATCCAAGTGTCCTGGGTCACATTTGAAAAAATCGGATCTGTGTCGTCATTAAAAGATCAGATACAGGAACATAGAAGCCAAAAAATCAGATTTGGGTCACTTCAGGCTGCAGCTGAAATGACCCAAATCCCCAATTTTTTCGCCCCTATGCTCCTGTATGATTTTTTTTTGATGACAGATCTGATTTTTTTTCAAATGCGACCCAGGACATTTGGATATGTGCTCCTGAAACCGATACACGTCCGATCCTTTGACACGTGACTTCAGTCTGAACGGCCGGGTCACATTCCTTTGGACTTTCTCGAGGTGCGGCGTATGACACTGCATTTTCGCTACAGTTCGCTGTGTTTATTACAAAAATACATTTTTGTACAAAAAAAAAGTTTCTGATGAAGGAATTACGTTTTTATTGTGTTTTTCAGACCAATTCACGCTTTATCACCCGGCCCTAAAATGCATAACGTGCTTGCTACATAAACTGTCAGCTCTTATAATGCACTTTTACAATGTCTTATTATCATTTTTTAATATATAGTGAGTCTGTAAGTTGTAATACGACATTGTGACAAACTTAAAAATTAAAAAAACTGAGAATTCTTAGCTGTTAAATATTGAAATAAGCCGCTCATCGTCCGTGGACATAAACCCATCGAACTCGCCGATCTCCTGGTGCGGTACGCCGTTGTTGCCGGTACCTAAAGTGTCAATCATGTTTTCGTTATTGAGCAAGTCCGTTATGCTTGTGGGGTAGTCCATCCACGCGCTGCCCGGGTTCCCCTCCGCCGTGCTGTGCTGGGCGCTCGCCGCGTTGGCCAGCTGGTGACACCCGGCCTGGCCCGCGCCGCCCTCGCTCACCTGCAGGCGGTTGACGGGGTTGACCAGGTCCACAAAGTCGTCCATGTTGAGGCTCTCCAAGGTCCCGCCGTCCTGCGCGTCGGAAAAGCTCGGGAAGTCTTCGTAGTCGGCCTCCACGTGGTACTGCGAGCTCGGCATCTGGGAGGACGACGAGGAGGACGGGGGCTGGGAGGACGGCGGGGGTTCCAGGCCCATGGCGGTGGAGAAGTTGGGGAAGAATTCGTGGAGGTCGGCGATGTTGACGGTGGAGTAATCCTGGGCGGCGGCGGTGGAGGAGGAGGAGGAGGAGGGGGGGTGGGGTTGGGGCGCGCTGGCCGCCGGCTGGCTCGGGGCGAAGGGCGGGAGGGTCACGGGGGTGGCTTTGGGGTGACTGGACAGGGTCAGGCTCTCGATCTTCCAGGGCAGGTTGCCGGTGGAGATGGAGGCGAGGGACGGGGACGGCTCCACTTTGGGCTGGTGCTGGAAGAGCTGAGAGGGCTGGGGGTAGTAGGACGGCTGCGGTCGGAGGGAGGCAACAGCAGGGGGCGCCACCTCTAAAGGAGACAATGGAGAAGAGAATTAAACAGGGTCGTTATTATTTATTTATTTTTTTAAACATATTTTATTAAAGGTTGTATGGAGGATTTTTTTGGGGTTTTTTTGTTTCAAATTGTCAATGATAGATTATAGAGATGCAGTAGCCTTGTAATTATGATGACCAAAAAAAAGAGAATAAAAATTCATCAACTCTGGACGTGGTGGGGCTAAACATTTGCCAATAGATAACGACACTGCCTCGTTATCTGTGAGCTGACAGGCTGTCAATCAAATCTCCCTACGTTTCTAGTGTAACTGACTTGCCTGCGCCGCCGGTACGTGGTTTACATACGACTGTCACGCAGTCCACAGACGCAAGACGCACAGACGCTGTTTACTCCACCAACGCAACAGTTCTTAGCGGCTTTTTTTACCTATATCTTCCTCGCAGTGCGCACAAAGTTTGTTGCAATGGCGACAAGAATCCAGGAGCAGTTCGCCACAAAAGAAAGTCAGTTTTTGAGGTCGCTGAAAGAAGGAGACAAGGGGAAAAGCAGCGAAACCAAACTAAGGTGATTCTTGTGGATTCATTCCAGCGATGGCGCGACTGAAGCAGACGCAGAGTCTAAAGACTGACGCACTGGTCCACAAATTACTCCTGGACAGGAAACTTCTGCTTATGAAAACGTACTTTATTTCCAAGAGTTAGACACACCTTTTTCAGGACACGAATGCGATATCCTATGTCTGAAAACTTAGGGGGGGGGGTTTCACGCATGCGCAACATTTGAAAAAGGACAAACAGTCGCTGGATTTCTCGTTCCTTGGAAAATCCTCTATACAACCTTTAAGTTTTCAACATTTTAACACAACACACAAAACAAAACAAACAAAGAGCAGTCTGAGCATGTGTTTGAGTTTTTCTCATTACATACATATTAACCAATCAAGCAAGACACACTGACCCGGTCAAACAAGCAGACCAACCGCCCGCCACAACACTGAGCCTGCACCTCTCTGTATGATGACAGTGAGATCACCGGGCGAGTAATCAAGCAGAGGCTGCCACAATGTGAGCGCAATCGAACCGTGCTCAGGCGCCGCACCGATGGGGCTCTGATGTTACTAACGCGAGGAAAACAGTGAATAAACTCAAATCCGCGCTCACCTTCCATAAGGAGAGACAGAAGTTTATCTGCCTCTCGTCCGCGCTGTTTTTATCTCCATAAACTCACGGAGGAGCACGTTTCATAAAAGGACGCACCTCAGACTCACTGTTTAATAGATATTTCTCCTGCTAATAGATATTTTCTCCACTAAAACTGTTAGTACATGTAAACAAACAGCGCCGTGTGATGACGTCATCGCGCCGTGGTCCAGATGAGCCGGTGTGAGTGTGGAACATAGAACTCTACGCAATCACGCTTGAGCACGGCACAGTTCTAAAGTCCTAGTGTGAGTGCGCCCTAAGTTTAATGCCCTACTGTGGAACATTCTAGACCAGGCATGTCCAAACTATGGCCCGGGAGCCAAATGTGGCCCTCAGACAAATTTTTCTTGGCCCTCAGGCTTCCAGGAGAATTGGCCCAAATTACCGTGCATCAATGAAAAATTGACTTTTTATTGCAAGTTTTTTGAAAATCTACCTTGATAAAGCCAATATTTAATGTTTAGTGTGTAGTTTTAAGGATCTTAGCATGAATAAAGACTGATGGCTCATTTTAACGTGTTAAACATGCACATATTTTAATGATTCACTGTTATGAGCATCAGTCTACGGCCCTTGATCTGCTTCATCTGTGTTTAGACATGTGGCCCTTGATGAAAAAAGTTTGGACACCCCTGTTCTAGACCATTACAGTTTAAACATAAAGTCTGAGCTCTGACCTGGCGGTGGGTTCATGGTCTGGGGTTTGACCGTTCTCCTGGGGATGGTGATCTGTCTCCGCTCTGGTGGGATGGTCACTGCAACGAAGATAAAGAACATGTTTATTCAGATATAAAGAGAGACTCTTCTGTGCACCGAGCAAAGGTCAGCGTTTCATAAATAGAAACAGTCGAGTTAAATAAAGCACACTGACCTGAAGACAGAGAAGAGCTTTTGAGACTCTGGAAGATGTCGGCCGTGCACTTCCTCTTCACGCTCACTCTGAACTCATCTGCACACAAACAGTCAACAATACAAGACTTAAGAAGATGGTTTCTTTTAGTTTGACTCTGGTAATAAACTAGAACATGCATAGAGCCTTATTTTTTACCATTTGTTCATTGTACACTGTAATAATGATTTAAAATGGGTTAGTAATAAAAACAGGATTGATGACTTCCTGTTCAAAACTGCAGATCTGACCCCGACCCCTCAGAAGGGTCACTGTAGTAAAGTTTTTCACATCATTTTTCAACTGTAAGGCTACGTTCAGACTGCAGGGCTTAACGCTCAATTCCGATTTTTTTGTGAAATCTGATGTTTTTTCGAGGTCGTTCACATTTCCAGTTAAATGCGACTTGTATGTGACTCCAGTGTGAACATTAAACGGCCCGAAAGTGTCCCGCATGTGACACTGGAGACACGACGACGTCAACCGCAGCGAGCGTCTCTGTGTTTACGGAAGTTGTCCAAACATGGACGCAGCATCGAGCACCTGGAGATTTTAAAGTTCCTCTCGTACCGGAGCCAGAACATGAACAACTTACTTGTTTTAAGGAGGAGATTGAGAAGGAGAAGGACGAGGTTTTTGGTCGTGGTGTTTTGTGGGACAGACCGTTGAAAGGGACGTGTGGATGTGGAGACGGAGCCAAGAGTGGTGAGTGGTGATGTGCTTCGCTTCAGTGACACGGAGTTCATTAACAATTTTCGCCTACTTCAGCGCAGAATAGTGACGTTTGTGTCTTGTTGATAACGTGTAGGTGGATGAATGCGCTTTGGCCGTTCAGACTGAAGTCGCATGTCAAAAGATCAGATATGTATCAGTTTCAGGAGCACATATCCAAGTGTCCTCGGTCACATTTGAAAAAAATCGGATCTGTGTCGTTCAGACTGTCATTAAAAGATCAGATACAGGAACATAGAGGCCAAAAAATTTGATTTGGGTCACTTCAGGCTGCAGTCTGAACGTAGCCTTAGTGACCTGCAGTCTACAGGTTTTAATAAATCCAAGTCGGTACAGTGCTGTGGGCAGGGATAAGGGGTGGGTGAAGAAGACTGACATTTTTTTAACCTTGACCTTCCCCAGCCACATGGATTCTCCACACTTCTGAAACATGGCGATCAGTGTTGTAACGCGTAACAGTAACATAACTACTTTTTTCGGATAAAAATAATAGAGAATTTGGTCCGCCCCGGTTGACACTTGGCACTGATCCCACAGCGGAGGAGGCGGTGTAAAGCGGCCGGAGGGAAGTTTGCTCGGCGACGCCCAACGACACGCGGGAAGTCGTCCTTCACCCGCCGAGTCGAATCCCCCCGGCAGACTGCGCGGACCCCACCCGTTTAACTCTTAACGGTTTCACGTCCTCCTGAACTCTCTCTTCAAAGTTCTTTTCAACTTTACCTTATGGTTCTTGCCGATATTTAACTAACCTCAGATAGACTTTACCACCAAAAAGTAGCGAGTAACATAAAAAGTTATTTTCCATTAACAGTGTTGGGAGTAACGAGTTATAAAAGTAACAAATTACTGTACTGCGTTGCTTTTTGCTGTAACGCAATAATGTTCGGCATTACACGGAAAAAAATGTGTAATGTTTTAATCAGCACAAATGTCAGTAACGCGCGTCACAATGTTTTTTAACCTGGGTTGAAGTGGTGGGTTTTTCTTCATACAAATTCACAAAAAAATGTCAGGTGACCACGGGCGAAAGGACCGACGCAGAACTCTGCATTCCACAGGGCGAATCGCAGCTGACGCCCAATCGCGTCCTGCAGACATCCTGTTCCATGGGCTCGGGGTTCTCTCTAAGTTCTAGTCCAAGATTAGTCCTGGTTTGGTCCTGGTTTAGTTCTGGTTTAGACCTGGTTCAGTCCTGGTTTAGACCTGGTTTAGTCCTGGTTTAGACCTAGTTTAGTCCTGGTTCAGTCCTGGTTTAGACCTAGTTTAGACCTAATTTAGACCTAGTTTAGTCCTGGTTCAGTCCTGGTTTAGACCTAGTTTAGACCTGTTTTAGACCTAATTTAGTCCTGGTTCAGCTCTGGTTCAGCTCTGGTTCAGTCCTGGTTTAGTCCTGGTTTAGTCCTGGATCAGTCCTGGTTCAGTCCTGGTTCAGTCCTGGTTTAGGCCTAGTTTAGACCTAGTTTAGACCTAGTTTAGACCTAGTTTAGTCCTGGTTTAGTCCTGGTTTAGACCTGGTTTAGACCTAATTTAGTCCTGGTTCAGCTCTGGTTCAGCTCTGGTTCAGTCCTGGTTCAGTCCTGGTTTAGGCCTAGTTTAGACCTAGTTTAGTCCTGGTTTAGTCCTGGTTTAAACCTAGTTTAGTCCTGGTTTAAACCTAGTTTAGTCCTGGTTTAGTCCTGGTTCAGTCTCCTGGTTCAGTCCTGGTTCAGTCCTGGTTTAGTCCTGGTTTAGACCTAGTTTAGTCCTGGTTCAGTCCTGGTTTAGGCCTAGTTTAGACCTAGTTTAGTCCTGGTTCAGTCCTGGTTCAGTCCTGGTTTAGACCTAGTTTAGTCCTAGTTTAGTCCTGGTTCAGTCCTGGTTTAGGCCTAGTTTAGACCTAGTTTAGTCCTGGTTCAGTCCTGGTTTAGTCCTGGTTTAGACCTAGTTTAGTCCTAGTTTAGTCCTGGTTCAGTCTATATACGGCGCAAAAGTTCAGCATCTTCACAGTTATTTTGGTGAGCGTTAATTAAAAGTGCTGCAATAGTCGTGTCATGTTTTACATTTTAAACACAGTAATATTGTCATGTAACAAATCACTTTGAAATGACAGAAACAAGTCATAAATAAATAACACATTACAGTTTTAAAGTAACTTGCCCAACAGAGTCCACAGAGAGTAACTAAGTAAAGTAAGGGATCACTTTTTAAAGTAGTAACGAGCAAACACCACTTCCCCAACACTGATGCCTAAGCACTTTTTTTTTTTTACATTGTGTGTATGACAGAAGATTTTTTTTTTTTTTTTTTTTTCATTTGTTATTTGCTATGGCAGCAGTTCAATTTCCTCATAATTATGAAATTCATGGGAAATACCTCTGTAGATGAACCGTAACCGCCAACTCCCTGTCTCCAGAAGTACATTTCCCATTAACTTTAAACTTTCTGGAAAAAAATATTAATGTTTGAAAGCTTAGTCATGGCTAATCTGTGGGAACTACTGACTTCAAAACCATGTCATTCTTTCTTCTTTCATGTAACTTTTTATATGTATATTTTAATTCTGAACCTTCATAAACCACAAAGTTCTTAATAATTTCACAGAATCTTGGGTTTTAAATGTGCTTTTTGGACTTAAAACAACCGTGTTATGAATATTAGCCTTTTGAACTCATAAGTAGAGGTGTCAAATTATCGTGTTGACTGCGGTGAATTAATTACAGTCATATTTAGCGCGTTGTGTTATTTAATCGCGTTAATCTCATTTTTAATCTCTAACTTCACTGTTTCTGTTCGCGAGTTGTCTTATTATAAAATCTGTTTTTATGCGTTGTGTGGTCACGGTCTCGCACTGTGCAGTCCTGCTCCGCTCGCTCCCGCAAAGAATTGTAATTTTCATTCCCGTTCTCGCCGCATCTGCGATAAACCTGCACACGTCTGATCTCTGAAAACATCGCGACACAGACACAGAACAGACTCACCCTCAGCATCAACATCTATATTCCACTGAGTCGTGTCCTTTAGTAGAAACTGAACCGCATCAGCGACACAAGAGCGTTTTTTTTTTTTTTTCTCCGTTTAGTTTATGTAAATGAGCCATGCGGTTTTAAGTTTCGTTTCTGTGAGACTTACACAAATCTGCATTAAACACATTCTAATGTCAAACGGGCTGATGTGGCTCTAGAATGTTTATGTTTATATGTTGTAAAGTTGAGTTTATTTATGCAGATTAGTAACAGTAATAATGATGATACTTATATAAAAACGTTAATGATAGTATGAAAATAATGCATTGTTGGGGAGTAACAGATTACATGTACTGGAGTTATGTAATCAGAGTACAAATTATAAGTAACTGTATTCGGTTACAGTTACTGTTTCAGTGAGTGGTAATTGGATTACAGTTACTTTGCTGAAATAAATGGATTACACCACTGTATTTTCCTGTTTTCACATTTTGGGCTATACCCCTTTTTTTTTTTCTTTCGATAATTCCACTTATTGCCGGACACTAAACCAGGTCTAAACCACATCTAAATCCAGGTCTAAACTAGATCTAAACCAGGACTAAACCAGGTCTAAACCACATCTAAATCCAGGTCTAAACTAGATCTAAACCAGGACTAAACCAGGACTAAATCAGGACTAAATTAGGTCTAAACCAGGAGTAAACCAAGACTAAACCAGGTCTAAACCAGGTCTAAACCAGGTCTAAACCAGGTCTAAACCAGGTCTAAACCCAGGTCCAAACCAGGTCCAAATCAGGTCTAAACCACATCTAAATCCAGGTCTAAACTAGATCTAAACCAGAACTAAACCAGGCTTAAACCAGGCTTAAACCAGGACTAAAACCAGGTCTAAACCAGGACTAAAACCAGGACCAAAACCAGGTCTAAACTAGATCTAAACCAGGACTAAATCAGGATTAAAATGAGGACTAAAACCAGGTCTAAACCAGGATTAAATCAGGACTCAATCAGGTCTAAACCAAGAGTAAACCAAGACTAAACCAGGTCTAAACCAGATCTAAACCAGGTCTAAACCCAGGTCCAAACCCAGGTCCAAATCAGGTCTACACCACATCTAAATCCAGGTCTAAACTAGATCTAAACCAGAACTAAACCAGGCTTAAACCAGAACTAAAACCAGGACTAAAACCAGGTCTAAACCAGGACTAAAACCAGGATTAAAACCAGGATTAAAACCAGGACTAAAGCAGGACTAAACCAGGTCTAAACCAAGACTAAACCAGGACTAAAACAGAATTTAACAGGACTAAATCATGCCGTGTGGACGTGTCTCTTCTTCTATCAATAATATTTTTTAATTTGTTTAAGTAAAGTTTGGGCTTTTTATTTTCTTTTATCAGACAAAACATCTTATGTGTAGATTTCCTCGTCTTTGCTTCTCTACAGCAAATCAAGTAATCCAAAGTATTTAGATTACATTACTCACTTTAAGTAACTTTATGGATTACGTTACAAACTACATTTTGGGGTGTGTAATCTGTAATCTGTAGGGGATTACATTTTAAAAGTCACCTTCCCAACACTGAAATAATGTAATAATGAATTCAAATGAAAATACATCACGTTGAAGGCTTTTCTCAGCAATTTTTAGGTGAGATTAAAAAAAGAGATTAATTAATTACAGATCATCATGAATTAATCTCTCAATTTTTTTTAATCGCTTGACAGCACGACTCTTAATATTTGAACTTTTCTATAAAACAAAACAAAATAAAGTTACAAAGCTGGCTCTGTGGTAACTCATCACTTCAAGACCTATAATTAGATTTTTTTTTTAAATTCAGAATCTTTATAAGCCACAAAGTTCTTAATAATTTCACAGATTCTTGGGTTTTGAATGTGCTTTTTGGACTTAAAACAACCGTGTTATGGTATATTAGTCTCCATGTAGCTGAGTAGCCTCCACGATTCCTTTGAGCTTTTAATATTTACATTTTTCTAGAGATAAAATGAATAATTATCGAAGCTCGTTTGTGTCTCTTCAGTGTGTGCCTCTGCGCCGAGTGTCTCATACCTGGGTCCTGGGGCAGGTACTGGAAGTCCATGGGCTCGCTGACCTCCTTGTCGGACGGCCTCCTGAGCTGCATCTTGACGCTGACGGGTTTGGAGAGGTTGGTGTCGCGGTACGGCGGCGTCCGGAACACTATGGCCACCTGTCTGTGCACGTCGGCCTGGGAGAACGTGCCCTTCCCCTCCCACGCGTCCTGGAAGAAGCGCACCTCGATGTCCTCTGGAAGCACGAGAAAAAGATCCATTATTAAAAGGTCTTATCTTCCGCAAAGTTGACTCTTCTGAGCTTGAAGCCACGTTAGAATGTTGTTACCTCCTCAAAAAACATATTTATTTATTTCATTCATAAAGCATAAAAAGATATGAACAGTGTCACAACATCAGACACACAAGAAAAAATCTTATGTTATCTGCCCCCCTTTTCCTTTTTCAAAACAATACATCAACACCGATGGTCACTAAATGTTCCATATCAGTTCAGGCACAATTACTGATCAATTGCAAACAGTAAATCTTCATTATTATGCACAACAATTTAGTTTTCGTTTTCATACATACACACTGCATTCGATTTTATGTGTTTTTTTAAATGTCATCATTGTACTTGATTCTTTTATTTCTTTGTCAAGACTCTTCCATAAGTGAACTCCTTTCACAGCGACGCTTCGCTCCATAACCTCGGTTCTTAATCTGGGTTTTTTAAAACATGTAGGTTCCTTTTAAATTGTAGTGGCTCGTTCTCATCTCAAACAGTCTTTGAATATTTACAGGTAATACATTGCACTTTGCTTTATACGTGACTTTGAGGAAACTTAAGTCAATAATATCCTGCATTTTCAACACTTTAAGTTGAGCAAATATTGGGTTGGATGGCTCTCTACAATGAACATATCTGAAGCTGTGGTTTGTTTCATTCACACATGTTTGAGTACCGTATTTTTCGGACTATAAGTGGCACTTTTTTCATGTTTTGGGTGTTTCCTGCGACTTCTATATTAAAATGTTCACACTGAAGCGGTGAGAGGCTCTAGAGTCTTGTGTTTGAGTATCTGCTGCTCCTGTTCCTCCTGTACCACCGTCACTTCGCTCTACTGCGCATGTCTCCTGCAGAAAGAGCCTCTGTTCTGTCTGTATCACGTCAGTCGATCGCACCGTTACTTCTGCACCACTGAACAATTTAACATTTAAACTTATAAAGACAACTGAAACCATCCTGTCGGGATTCAGAAAGGCCAAAATAATTCTAAATAAACTGGAACTGATGCAGAGTCTGACGACAGCGACGCAGAAGAGGAAGCAGCGCTCTGTTTACCTCCGCAGGTCGAGGCCGAGTTACTCAGAAGTGACACCGAGGATGAAGAACTGAATGGATTTAGTGATTTGGAGTGAGATGGAGAGTTTGGTAAACTTGTTCTGTTCTGTTGTTTATGTTATAGTTTATCTGAAGAACTGTGAAATATGTGACGTTAACAGTCTGTTGTTCTCTCTTCTGTTGTTATTACTGGTCTCTGATTTTACCAAATAAATTTCCCCCAAAAAGTGCGACTTATATGTTTTTTTCTTCTTCATTTACGCATTTTTTGGCTGGTGTGACTTATACTCCGGAGCGACTTATAGCCCCAAAAATACGGTAACTCTCAAAATCCCTTTACGTTTAGACATGACATCACCAGGTGGAACAGAGCATGAGACGTAGACTGAATGAATCCACAACTTCTCTGTGTGTGTTTTTGATGAAGTATCAGCATATTTATATAACAAAATGACTAAGAGCTCACAAGAGAACATTTTGTGTAATATTGTTTTTATTTAATGTAAAAGGGTGGTTAATTATTTGACCGTAGCATGTGTATTTCATAGTGTTTATAAAGACGCACAGTGGAGACTTCATGCGTTACTACATGACATCACAAGGTGGAATGGAGTGTTTTCGTTTGAGAGAAGAACTAAGAACCTAAATCTGCAAGGTTTTGTGTGTTAAACTTGTGTGAATGAAACAAAAACACAACTCCGGGTCTGTTTGAGATCAGGAAACGACATTAGAACATTAAAATCAGAAAATAGCTTAATATGGGCCCACTTTACTTTTTTTTTTTCTGTTTTAAAAACGTGCAAAACAAAACTATTTCATTTTAAACAGTTTGCAGAGGTCCAAAGTTATTCCTCACTTACCTCATGCATTTCTGAACATTCTAATTATTCACAGATTTCACAACTCTCAATGAAACACGTACAGAGTTTTACTGTGACAATAAAACTAATATCAGCTGGTTTTCTGGTCCCACCATCTGCTCGTCTCCCTGGATCTGTAATCACTTTGAAATGCTTCACAATATGAAATTAAACTTGTCGATCTCCTCGAAGTAGAACGCACTACCAGACCAAGCTACAAGATCAAATCTGCGGAGAGATTAATTCCTTATCTGAAAACCAACGGAGCAGAGTGTTCTCAGTGGTAGTCCCTAAACTCTGGAATGCCCTCCCGCTTCATCTGAGATCGTGCTCCTCTTTACCTCGCTTTAAAACCCTGCTAAAAACACATTTGCTCCTAAAAACACATTTGCTCCTCTTTACCTTGCTTTAAAACCCTCCTAAAAACACATTTGCTCCTCTTTACCTCACTTTAAAACTCTCCTAAAAAACACATTTGCTCCTCTTTATCTCACTTTAAAACTCTCCTAAAAACACATTTGCTCCTCCTTACCTTAAAACCCTCCTAAAAACACATTTGCTCCTCTTTACCTCACTTTAAAACCCTCCTAAAAACACATTTGCTCCTAAAAACACGTTTGCTCCTCTTTACCTTGCTTTAAAACCCTCCTAAAAACACATTTGCTCCTCTTTACCTCGCTTTAAAACCCTCCTAAAAACACATTTGCTCCTCTTTACCTCACTTTAAAACCCTGCTAAAAACACATTTGCTCCTAAAAACACGTTTGCTCCTCTTTACCTCGCTTTAAAACCCTCCTAAAAACACATTTGCTCCTCTTTACCTCACTTTAAAACCCTCCTAAAAACACATTTGCTCCTAAAAACACATTTGCTCCTTTTTACCTCACTTTAAAACCCTCCTAAAAACACATTTGCTCCTAAAAACACATTTGCACCTCTTTATCTCACTTTAAAACTCTCCTAAAAACACATTTGCTCCTCTTTACCTCGCTTTAAAACCTCCTAAAAACACATTTGCCTCCTAAAAACACATTTGCTCCTCTTTATCTCACTTTAAAACTCTCCTAAAAACACATTTGCTCCTAAAAACACATTTGCTCCTCTTTACCTCACTTTAAAACCCTCCTAAAAACACATTTGCTCCTCTTTATCTCACTTTAAAACCCTCCTAAAAACACATTTGCTCCTCTTTACCTCACTTTAAAACTCTCCTAAAAACACATTTGCTCCTCTTTATCTAACTTTAAAACCCTCCTAAAAACACATTTGCTCCTCTTTACCTCACTTTAAAAATCTCCTAAAAACACATTTGCTAATAAAAAACACATTTGCACCTCTTTATCTCACTTTAAAATCCTCCTAAAAACTGTATTTGTTCCTCTTTATCTCACTTTAAAACCCTCCTAAAAACACATTTGCTCCTCTTTATCTCACTTTAAAACCCTCCTAAAAACACATTTGCTCCTCTTTACCTCACTTTAAAACCCTCCTAAAAACACATTTGCTCCTAAAAACACATTTGCTCCTTTTTACCTCGCTTTAAAACTCTCCTAAAAACACATTTGCTCCTAAAAACACATTTATTCCTCTTTACCTCACTTTTAGACCCTCCTAAAAACCCATTTTTTCAAGACGGTGTTCAACAGCCCATGAGCTTTACTTTAAACATGTCAAGTTCAAAGTCAACTAACTTTTATCTTTTGTGCATCAAGCCACTCGTCTCATGCTGTAAAACACTTTGGTGAAATATGTTACTATATAAATAAAATGACTAACTTTAAAACCCTCCTAAAAACAAGGCTCTAAAGACTGTTACAAACCAGTGCTAGGGACAAAGGAAAGTAACACAAACCAAATGTGATGTAATATAAGTGGCGTTTATAAAGTAAATGTAAGTAAATCAACTGATTCCAAATGAACTCTTTCTTTTACAAATTATTATAAAATTATGAACAACCTGAAACTTTAAGAAAAATACAATTTCAACACAAAGTTTTAACATTAACTTTTATGTAAATAGGAATAAGTCAATTTTTCTTGGGAAATCCTGCACTCGGCTCCACTTTTCTCATTTTTGACATTTTTCTGATGAGGGTGTCACGGTCAACAGTCAAAACGATCGTCCTTTAAGAGCGTTTGGAAAGAGACAAGTCTTCATTTGTGCTGCTCTGGTGGGAGGGGCCACGTACAGAGACGCTGGAGACGCTGCTGTGATAAACACCACAGAAAATTAACAAGATTTTAATAGAAAATAGAATTCAAATATTTTAGTAGAAACTCAGCCGAGGGCCAGATTAAAGGTCTTGGAGGGCCGGATCTGGCCGCCGGGCCGTATGTTTGACACCCGTGCCCTAGAGTCTCACACAATTCACAGTAGCAATAGGGTGAAACAAAGAGACTGGAACTGACATCCAGCCGCCAGGAGCGACCGGCGCACGACACTTTTATTGGATGCGACGATGGGGATGTGTAGGAAGGAGACTGGAGGAGCGGGACGTCAATCCTCCAACCGGGCACGACGAACGTCCGAGTCAGCCCAACAGCGACGGGACCACACCCCCACCGATCACGTACCACACAGCACGTACAAAAACAAACAGGGAGCGCCGGGCGGGACAGAGCCAGGCCGCGAGCCGTAACACTAACGTACTAGTCGCTAAATGACTTCTGGACAGAAAACTTCAACAGCAATTCGTTGTTTTTTTTTAGTTTTTTTTAGCTCTTGTATTTGTACTTTTACTTTAGTAACAAAACCGAGTACTTCTTCCACCACTGCACATCAGATACGCCTTTGTTTACAGCTTTCTCCGCACCAAAGCAACAGAAAACACAGACTCTCCCTGCACGTCTTCAGATCTCGTTCTCTGTTCTGCAAAGTGCGTAACCCGACTGTCACTCGGCTTCTTCCCCTGAGAGTCAAGTCAAAAACACAAAGCACATGTTTCTGCCTGAACGAAAAAGGAAACGCCCAACTTCAAGGTCTGTTTATGAACCATCAAACTCCACACAGAGATAAGGGAGTATCCGATATTTCAAGGTCCAACATGTAACTTTTCTTGTCAGGGAGATTTTGAAATGTTGTTCTGAAATGTTTTTGTTTTTTTTCATAACCATTCATATTTTTGTCTTTGTTATGATGATATATTGTGATGTGAGAGCTACTGTGGGTCCAAGTAATTTCCCTTTTGTATCACTAAAGTCTAAATCTAGACACGTAGAAGTTACAGGTCAGATCTGTGGAGAGGCGACCCCGCTCACAGTCAGAATGCAAGTTTTTAAAGGTAAGTTTGTGCAGTCCAGTGAGGTTCTCTTGGTCCAATAATTTATGTTATTAGGTTCTTTTTACAGTTTGAGTCCTCGCTTGGTCTTCCTGAGGTTCTGGCGCTGTCGTCCTCCCTCCACCGGATGGAAGACGGCGCCAAAACCTGTTTTAAATCACGTCACAGCAGCATCACTCTGACACTGAGGAAGAGCGCAGGGAGCAGTCCAAGTCTGGTTAGTACTTGGATGGGAGACCACTGGGAAAATCAGGTTCCACAGGGAAGCGCCACTTGCAAAAAACTATTGCTGTGTCCTTAGGCAAGACACTTCACCCACATTGCCTAGTATGAAAGTGGTGTGTGTGTGAGTGATGGTGGCGGTCGGAGGGGCCGATGGTGCAGATTGGCAACCTTGCTTCCGTCAGTAGTAGTTTACCACCACTGGGTCTGGGGTTAATGAATAATGCTCTGTAAATTATTATGTAGTATGTAAATGATGTATTATTAGTGTATATATATATATATATATATAATATATATATAAATTATAAAATATTGAATATTTAATATAAGGAGTTCAGTGTTTCCAGTAGGGATGTCTCGATCACATTTTTTTGCCCCCGAGTCCGAGTCTGAGTCATTTGATTTTGAGTATCTGCCGATACCGAGTCCCGATCCGATACTTCTATAAAACATTATAAAATGAACTAAGAGCAAAGAATAAGATCCAGAATGTGTGGGGTATTGATTTCAACGTGTAGTATTTGGGCTGAACTTACTGTGAAAAATCAAATGTCCAAAACTTTATTTTTTTTAATTCACTTTTCTAACCAGCGAGTGTGTCTCTAGTACAACAGACAACAGACGCTGGGACAACAGACGCTGGGACAACAGACGCTGGGACAACAGACGCTGGGACAACAGACGCTGGGACAACAGTCGCACTAACTGAACGCCCCTGAGCAAATCCCGCACCTGAGAAAAACTTGTGTGCTGTGTGTCCTGTGTGTTATATACATATATATTATTTATCCGATACCTGATCGGACCATAATGCCCGAGTCCAGATCGAGTCCGCAGTCACGTGATGGGCACCGATCTCCGATCACGTGATCAGATCGGGACAACCCTTTTTTCCAGTCATTTCTTTTTCTTTTATAATGGAGCCTTATCTGATAGAAGACACAGGCCTGTCGAAATGAGCTCCTCTGCCCAAATTCATCTAAATGAGTGAATAATGGTGACTGTACAGTGGGACATTATTCGATGGTTAAATTGGCCTGTTGATATGTGCTCCTTTTAGTCAGAGTTTATTTGAGCAGAATACGACTGTCCAAATGAACTACGCAGATTCAGATAAATGAGCTGAAATTGTACATAACTAAGGTATAAAGTCACACGGGAGGAGCTCGGAGTAGAGCCGCTGCTCGGGCATCTGTTCCGGGTACCTCCAGGACACACTGGAGGGACTATGTTTCTGGACTGGACTGGGAACACCTCGGGATCCCCCTGGTGGAGCTGGAGGAAGTGTCTGGGGTGGAGGAAGTCTGGGAGTCCCTGCTTAGACTGCTCCCCCCACGACCCGGCCCCAGGTAAGCAGAAGAAAAATGGATGGATAAGGTACAAAATTTGATCACCGTGTGCAAACAGCATCAAACCCATGTCTCTGATCCAAAGAAATCTGTTGTAAAACTGGGGTTTGGGTTTACTGGATCTTAACAACTGTAAACGGAAAAACGTAAGGTCGCTTATTTCAAGGGGGCGGCGTGAATCGATAGACGGCTGTCGATTTAGGCTGCTGGAGCTCATTTTGACAGAACATCAGCAAAACAACATCTCCATGGCGACAACTAGGCGGTGTAGCCCCAACCAAAAAAAACTTACAAAACTCGCCAGACTCCCTGACGCCTTTACCATCAAAACCACTTACGTATAGTATGAAAATAAGCATCCGAGGTGTCAAAGTGTCTTGCTCTGAGACACGACAACACTACACAAACACAAACACAAACACTATACACAGATGTTTGAGCTCACTAAACCGCTGCTGCCTCACTTTGCTTTTTCGATGAATACTGTAAATAAAACCGCCGGCATTTTCCTCTAAAGGAACATAGAAACCACGAGCGAAACCACGTTAGCTTTCACCTCCTCTAAACTCTTCGTAAGCGGAAACTACCATGTCCTGTTGACTCAAATGTGTACCTCGAGATGTCACCAGCGCACACGCCCAGTAGCAGAGGTGAGAACGTGCTAAATTTGGAACACAGACCCTACAATTACAGAGGTACACAACACTACGACCTCGTACTTTGAACTGGACAGAGCTGGAGACATGAGCTAAAGTGAAGTTTCCATGACTTTACAGCACCTTTAAGTGTAGAATTGATCAGACATTTAGATTTAAATATGAAATGTGAACTCTTTCCACTCACCTTATGGTTTGGGATTATAGTTTTTTTTAACATTCTAAATCCTGTCAGTGCATTTATTGTCGTCTCTTTTAAACAAAAGGCGCAGATGTTCGGAAATAATCACAACAGCCTCATGACGCTGTAGTCGCGTGAAAGAGATGCTAAAATTCCATGAGTTTTTCAGGCCTGGAAAATGACATTTTCAATTTCCATGACCGCGGGAACCCTGCCTGTACGTGATTTTTGGATTTATGTATTTGAGCAAAATGTGTCGAGTCCATAGACCAGGGATCTCCAGTCCAGTGTCTCTCTAACTCTGCCTCTCTGTGTGCCGCGAAAAGTAGTGTTGTAGTGCTCGAGACCTGCTTTTATTACGGTCTTGGTCTCATATCGAACTCGAGCGCATTTGGACTTGGTCTTGTCTTGGTCTGAATAGCGGTTGGTCTCGGTCTTCTCTTGGACTTGAAGGTGCTTGGTCTCGGTCTTGTCTCGGTCTTGTCTCGGTCTTGGTCTCGGGGTCTGTCTCGGTCCTTGTCTCTCGGTCTTGTCTCGGTCTTGTCTCTTGTCTCGGTCTTGTCTCGGTCTTGTCTCGGTCTCTTGTCTCGGTCTTGAAGCCTTGTCTCGGCCTCTGGTCTCGGTCTTGTCTCTGGTCTCTTGTCTCGGGTCTGGTCTCGGCCTTGTCTCGGCCTTGTCTCGGCCTTGTCTCGGTCTTGTCTCGGTCTTGTCTCGGTCTTGTCTCGGCCTTGTCTCGGTCTTGTCTCGGCCTTGTCTCGGCCTTGTCTCGGTCTTGGTCGTCGGTCTTGGCGCTTGGTCTCGGTCTTGTCTGTAGTGATCCTGACACCTTTTTCTATGTTTTCAATAAGATCTAATCAAAAATCAAGATCGTCAAGATCATCTTTTCTGCTGTGAATGGCCCAGGAGTTTCCACTAAGTCATTGTGGATATCGCTGAAGTGAATATTTGTCCAGGTAGTTGGTGATTCTGACCAGAAATTTGGTTTGTTCCACCTTTTGTCGGGGTTGAAAAGGGTGATTTGTCGTCCGTCGATGCTTATGACCAGTTTCTGGTCAAATGGTCTTGGGTCCTCTGCCGTTAGAGTGGATAAATAACCGGGATCAATGCCCTTTACGTGCTTTCTCGCTCCGTCCGTCATGTTGAATTAGTGTTTCTTGCCGCCGATCAAAATAATTCCCAGCATGCAACGCGCGCTTTTGTCAACAATGAAACTCGCCTATTAGTATTACCAAGCAGCACTTTGCATTTATTTTATTTTCCCGTTTGTATAATGTTAAAACTAATTGTTGGTTTAATAAACACACAAATACGCGAATGGTTTTGCATTTTGTTCCCGTACTGTACCGAAAATGAACCAAACCGTGACCTCAAAACGGAGGTACGTACCGAACCGTGATTTTTGTGTACCGCTACAGCTCTAAAAAATATTCTTGGTGATATATCGATACAGCAGCCTACGATATCGATACTGCATCATCACATTAAACAATACGATATATCGCCATTTCAATATTTTTGCACATGCCTAATAAATATAAAGCTTTGTTAGGATATCTGAAAGTTGTGAAAAACGCTCATAAAGTCATCCTGGTGAGGAATGGATAAGTTAAGTCAGGAATAACTTTGGACCACTGCAAACTCTTTAAAATACTAAAATTTGTTAAGTTTTTTCAATAAAAATCAAGTACAGCACCTTTTGATTTATTCTCAAAACATAATCTAAGTCAAAACATTGTTAATGTTGACGTAAAACAGTATGTAGTCTCACTTTTCTGCAGTGCACATAATGAAAGAACGAAAAAAAACAAAACAAAAACAAAACCCGTGACCTTACGGAGACGGCCGCCGACTCACCTTTCTGCACCTTGTCGCAGAGGAGGAAGATCTCGTCTCCGCCCTTGCAGCTGCCCGAGTTGCGGTTGACTCTGCAGATTTTCAGCTCGGCCGTGTTGGGCGCTCCTGTGTGGGGGAGAAGGGGGGAGAGCTTTGTCATGGGTTGAACGGAAAAGCCACACCGCGCGGCGTAAAGAACCAGGATGTGGGCTGTGGTCGGGGCACTGGGCTGGTTTAGACGCAGGCCTGCAGTTTCAAGCGACTCTTATCTGATCGTAAACACATTAACGTCGCACATCGTGATCAGTTTTGGGAAGGTGACTTACAAAATGTATTCCCCTACAGATTACAGATTACATACACCAGAATGTAGTTTGTAACGTAATCCATTAAATCACATAAAGTGAGTAATGTAATCTGAATACTTTGGATTACTTGACTTGTTGTAGAGAAGCAAAGACGAGGAAATCTTCACATAAAATGTTTTGTTTTGTCTGATAAAAGAAAATGAAAAGCCCAGATTTTACTGAACAAAATTAAAACTATTATTGATAGAAGAGGAGGAGACACGTCCACGCAGCATGGTTTAGTCCTGTTAAATCCTGTTTTAGACCTGGTTTTAGACTTGGTTTAGACCTGGTTTAGACCTGGTTTTAGACCTTTTAGACCTGGTTTAGACCTGGTTTAGACCTGGTTTAGACCTGGTTTAGACCTGGTTTAGACCTGGTTTAGACCTGGTTTAGACCTGGTTTAGACCTGGTTTTTAGACCTGGTTTAGACCTGTTTTAGACCTGGTTTAGACCTGGTTTTAGACCTGGTTTAGTCCTGGTTTTATTCCTGGTTTAGACTGGTTAAGACCTGGTTTAGACCTGGTTTTTAGTCCTGGTTTAGTCCTGGTTTTAGACCTGGTTAGACCTGGTTTAGACCTGGTTTAGACCTGGTTTAGACCTGGTTTAGACCTGGTTTTAGACCTGGTTTAGTCCTGGTTTAGACCTGGTTTAGTCCTGGTTTAGTCCTGGTTTAGTCCTGGTTTAGACCTGGTTTAGACCTGGTTTTAGACCTGGTTTAGACCTGGTTTAGACCTGGTTTAGTCCTGGTTTAGACCTGGTTTAGACCTGGTTTTAGACCTGGTTTTAGCCTGGTTTAGACCTGGTTTAGACCTGGTTTAGACCTGGTTTTAGTCCTGGTTTAGTCCTGGTTTAGTCCTGGTTTCCTGGTTTAGTCCTGGTTTAGACCTGGTTTAGACCTGGTTTAGACCTGGTTTAGGTTTAGACCTGGGTTTAGACCTGGTTTAGTCCTGGTTTAGTCCTGGTTTAGTCCTGGTTTAGTCCTGGTTTAGTGTTCGGAGTGGAATTGCCGGAAGAAAAAAAAAAAGAAAAAAAAAGAAATATTAGCCCGAAAATGTGAAAACAGGAAAATTACCGCCCTGTAATCTATTTATTTCAACAAAGTAACTGTAATCTAATTACCACTCACTGAAACAGTAACTGTAACCGAATACAGTTACTCATCATTTGTACTCAGATTACTTAACTCCGGTACATGTAATCTGTTACTCCCCAACACTGATTGTGATGGATTAAATCACGTTTAAACTGAGGCTCTGAACTCGATTGAAATACTCAGTGAACTTGATCCAGCTTGTGAAGAAAAGCTCCTCCTGGGTCGGTGCGTTCTACTTTTAGCTGATGAAAATGCGACTTTAAAGCAACACTGTGTAACTTTTGCGTAACTGGTCCCTCCATAATTCCCTGAAAATAAAAAAAATTAAAACCACACTCCCTAGAGATTATTAAGATTATTAACAGATTGTTTTTCGCCGCACTGTGGAAGATTGTAGCCAAAGGAACGACATTTCAGTGGAAACAAACAAAAGGAAGCCCTCCTCCAGAGTCAGGTTTGTGGAGAGGCGAGCCCACTCACTTGACTTCTGACTGGTAGTACCTTACACGCAGCAAGTTCTCGTGTTGCACTGCAAAATTCTCTGATCTGGCCAAGATTTTAAAAGTTATATCAGCTTATTCGTCTTGTTTTCTGATTTATTATCGATTTAATAGTTCTGGGATGTTTAATTCTAGTCTAGAGGTCGTTTATTTTAAGAGTAAAATTATCTTGCTGCATGGACAGATAATTTCACTACTTTTAAGACATTTTCTGATTGATTTACCGTATTTTTCGGACTATAAGTGGCACTTTTTTTCATGATTTGGGTGTTTTCTGTGACTTATACTCCGGTGTGACTTCTATATTAAAATGTTTGAGTGAAGTTTGGAGAGGTTCTAGTCTTGTGTGTCAGTATCTGCTGCTCCTGTTCCTCTTGTACCACTGTCACTTGGCTCTACTGCGCATGTCTCCTGCAGAAAGAGCCTCTGTCCTGTCTGTATCATGTCAGTCGATGGCACCGTTACTTCTGCACCACTGAACAATTTAACATTTAAACTTTATACTTATAAAGTCGACTGAGAAGACTGAACACAAATATTGCAGATCACAAGCTGCAAGTCCTGAAATCTGCAGCTGAAAACGATAATCGAGCAGCAGAAAGAAAGTTTGAGGTTGCACCATGAAACTTTCCTGATGTCACTGGATGAATGGACAAAGTCTGGACTTCAGTGACACCGAAACCATCCTGTCGGGATTCAGAAAGACCCGAATAATTCTAACTGGAACTGACGCTGAGTCTGACGACAGCGACACAGAAGAGGAAGCGGCGCTCTGTTTAGTCTTGGTCTGGTCCCGGTCTAGTCTCGGTCTCAGTCCCGCTCTGGTCCCGGTCTGGTCCCGGCCTGGTTTCGGTCTCAGTCCCATTCTGGTCGCGGTCTGGTCTGGTCTCGGTCTCAGTCCTGTGTAATGTGTGTCTGTGTTGTTTATGTGTGTGTGTGTGTTATGTGTGTTATGTGTGTTGTGTGTGTTCGTGTGTGTTGTGTGTGTCGTTGTGTGTGTGTGTGTGTCTCATGTTGTGTGTGTCGTGCGTGTCGTGTGAAGTGTGTGTCATGTGTGTGTCGTGTGTTATGTATGTCGTGTGTTATGTGTGTCGTGTGTTGTATGTTATGTGTGTTGTGTGTTGTGTGTGTCGTGTGTTGTGTGTGTTGTGTGTGTCGTGTGAAGTGTGTGTGTCAGTGTGTGTCGTGTTGTGTGTGTCGTGTGTGTCGTGTGAAGTGTGTGTTATGTGTGTCGTGTGTGTCTGTGTGTGTGTGTGTGTGTGTGTCGTGATGTGTCGTGTGTGTGTGTGTGTGTCGTGTGTCTGTGTGTGTGTGTGTGTGTGTGTGTTGTGTGTGTCGTGTGAAGTGTGTCGTGTCGTGTGTTGTGTGTGTGTTGTGTGTGTGTGTGTGTGTGTGTGTGTGTGTGTGTGTCGTGTGTTGTGTGTCATGTGTGTCGGTGTGTGTGTCGGTGTGTGTGTGTTATGTGTGTTTGTGTGTGTCTGTGTGTTTGTGTGTCATGTGTGTGTGTGTGTGT